>NW_021620984.1:3304503-3332518 GCF_004785775.1 Grammomys surdaster
GGGGAGGGGAGGGGAGGGGAGGGGAGGGGAGGGGAGGGGAGGGGAGAGGAGAGGAGAGGAGAGGAGAGGAGAGGAGAGGAGAGGAGAGGAGAGGAGAGGAGAGGAGAGGAGAGGAGAGAGGCCGGTCGTGACCACCTGAAGAGAGGGGGAAAGGGAAGAGAGAAGGGGCAAGGGAACAGAGGGATCAAGAGAGCAAGAGTGTGAGAGAGCATGAGAGTAAGAGAGCACGAGCAGAAGAAAGAGGAGGAGGCAAGCAGCCCCTTTTATAGTGGGCCAGGTCTACCTGGCTCTTGACAGGTAACTGTGGGGAGGTGCATACCTGGATATTGCTACATATCTGTGGGAGTGGAGTTTAGACAGAATGCTAACATGTTGTGCCCACACTAATATGGGTAGGGATACAAAGTAAAATGATGAAACTGCAAACCAAGGGCTTCTAAGAGTATTTTATCATCATAAGAAACTAGAGGCTACTGGAGGCAAAGTAGCCAGCAAATGCAGAACCTGAGTTTGCCACGCGTCAACTCCAGAGCTAGTTCTGGAGAAGAGTAATATTCTGCAGTCTTAAGCAACCAAGTTTGTGTACTTTTATTAGAGTGAGCCTTGAAAGTCATTCATAACTACTTTATAGGACATTATTTACATTGAATTTTGAGTTGTAGAGAGTGAAGTAACTTTGTGACTTTTTAAAATTGGATATTTTATTTATTTACATTTCAGATGTTATCCCATTCTCCCCTCCCCCCATTAACACCCTATCCCTTCTGTCCTCCTTTTTTTTCTCTTTTATACCATTTAAATTTCATGCAAGTATTAAGGTCAGTCCTAGGTTGAGGAGCTAGCAATACAAAAGATGCAAATAGTCAAGTAACAAGCAAGACAATAAACACAAATAGTCAAGGAACAAGCAAGACAATAAACCCAGATAGTCAAAGAACAAGCAGGACAATAAACAGAGTTCCATGATCATTCCCATGATCACTATTTCTAAGGGATTATCAGAATGACCAAAATATCTGATTCTACTTCCCTTTCCTAGACCAAAGTCATTTTCATGCCTGAAGCCTACTTCTTTGTTCTAGCTTAAGATTTAGATTCCTGTCTGTAATTACTTCTTTGTTCTAGCCTAGGATTTATATTCCTGCCTGAAAATATTTCTTTGTTCTAGCCTAATATCAGATTCCTGCCTGCAGTCCATTTCCTTGTCCTTGGCCAATGTCAAATTCTGTTTTGTCATTAGTAGTATAATAATGGGAAATCAAATCAATGAATGTTCAGTTTTCTGTCCTGAGAGAAAGCAGAACTGAGATGCCAAGACCCCTCTCCCCCATTCTGCTTTACACAGCCTTACTCCTTGTGGGTGTCTGAGTTACTTTTACTTCTGTTCGCAAAGATAGCATGACCTAGGTAAGCTGTTTTTTTCAAAAGAAAACAGAATTTACTTGGTATTTCCAGTTTCAGAGGGTATATCAATGGCTAGCATGTCACTGAGAATTACAAAATAGAGGCAGGCTGAAGCAATAGTGGACAGCTTAGATGTTGAGCCATAAGCAACATACCAAGATAGTTAACTGGGAATGGCTTTGGCTTTTGAAACTTCAAAGCCTACCCACAATGACACCTCCCCCAACAAGGCCATACCTCCTCGTCCTTTTCAAACAGTTCCACCTACTAAGAGGAAAGCATTGAAAAATATATGAGCTTATGAGGGTTATTCTCTTTTACACTAACACAGTTACTATATTAACTTTATTTTTCACTTCTATATTGGTATGTATCCCTGTGCCAATTTTAAAATTTTCAGTTCAAAAATATATAAACTAATCCTAAGTAATTTTGTCAGTCAGATATATTATGTACATATCTGAAAGAACTGTGAATTACACATAATATTTATTTAGTCATGCAATGTATCAATTAAACTAAATAGAATTTTTAAACTCTGTTATTACTAGTATATAAAATCATGAAACTTATTTGTGTTTTATTAGCAATCTTATATGATTTGAAATTACTGGGAAATTTGATTGCTTTGGAATTTCTATTTTGTCTCATTTTAATGTTGACTTTGGACTTTTTTTTATTTTCAAGAGAAAACACTTTTCATTTTTTAACTGTAATAAACATTCTTCTTTGCTTTTAAATTGGATCTTCCAAATAAAGTTAAAATAGTAACTGGATCTTACAAATTTTAAACAATTGAGCAATGATTGATAAGATAGATAAATATAATTTTTGTGAAACAAACATTGATTATGACAGGAGCCTACTGATACTTTCTTAGTGATGTTATCCCTTTGAGAGTTATGATATAGAAGCAGCTTGGTTGGTGTGTCTACCTTAGCATTCTGTCCGTTGAATGAGTGAATGAAACTTAAGAACCATGTGCAGTTCTATCCTTGTTCAGTAACGTCCACTGGTGTGAATAAATCAGAGTATATGCAGCTCAGGCTGGAATATTTCTGATACTTGCACTGACTACATGATTTCATTGAAAGTACAAAAAAATACTAATTTAGTCACTCTGCAAATGAACCACGTTGCACTAGCTATTATGATAGTACCTTTTAGAAATGCGATTTAGTTCTATGTGAGAAACAGTTTGTCATATCTATTACAAGTACCACAAAATCTACCCTTGATATGTAAATTCCTCCGACAAAGTGAATCCATAGGCATCTCTCCTATTTTTGTAACCAGGAACATACACAAAATAAGTAAAAATTAAACAGAAAGGGAAATACAAAATGTGCTTAGAACTAAATCATGACCCCTTTGTTCATTTGTGGCTCAATAAGCGGAGGCAATAGAGCTGGCTTTTGGTTCTTGCAGCTGAATGTGTGGCATGGGTTTATCCTTTGGCTTTGCCTCAGGAAAAGGCTTTAACAGTAAAATCCATATAAAAACTCATATCTTTCAATTATTCCTACCTGAGAATAGCTCTGCAGCTATGTGCCCAAGATCAGAACAAGGTTAATGCATTTAACATTTTTCTAAAACTGGTTTTTAAGGATAGCTGTAGGGAGGGGTCATGAGTTTCAGCCTTTGACAGGTAAATCTCCATATCTCGTGTCTACAAGAAAGAAGGAGATGCTTGGATTCCAAGGTGCAAATGTATTCTCTGAATGTAAGCTGTCACATTTTTTCTACAGGGTCTGTATTGGTATTATACTAAAAAAGTATTACTACTAATGATGAATTAAAACTATTTTGCCTTTTATATAAAGGATTTCTGAAACAGAATGTAGAGAATAAAGAGTCTTTATGTTATTAATGACCAAATTCCCAACTTGAAATGAGAATTAAAGAAAAAGATTAGACACATAACAGCAAAACACTAAACATTCATTTTTTCCATATCTTTAAATATATGTATGTTTATTCACAGTCTTTGGCAATATGCATACAACATGCATTGTTCACACATATACACCTTTTTATATATTATTCTTATATAAATAGTGTGACTTGTGCTTATCTGATAAAATGTTATAAAAAAAAACAAAGCACTGTTGTCAAGTTGCTCTTGGCAAGATATTGAGTATCTAGTATATGTTCATCATGACATGAGACCTCTTGGTTTATCACATGCATGCTGCAAGCTGTGAGGTAAAAATGCCAAGTGATAATAAAATAAAACCTTCTGTCTGTCAATCAACAGAGAAATGAATATCAGGTTGCACCAAAGAGTTTTTTCATCCCAAACTGAGAATTATATAAAGCACTGAACACTTAGTTAATGTTCAGTGCTAAGGGATGAATAGCCACTAATATCAAAATTTAATGATGGTAATAATAGTCAGGAAATGCCTTTGGTAGGTGGATTATGGTGATCTGAACAATTTACCAACCACAACCCTCATTGTCATCTCTTTTCTCATTTAGAACATGGGTCAAAGCAGGAGATTTACAATAGTAAAAATATTTAAAATTTTAGTTGCTATCATGACAGCTTTCAAGGAATAAAATGGTCACCATCATAATATAATAAAAATAAATGAGTTTATGAGAATTAAAAGGTTTAAATAATTGACTTTCATACCATCTTTTAAGAGATTTGAAAACCTGCAATATTTCTATACCAGAAAGTGTTAGATCCAGTTTCTTATGGAAATGAGGTTACATATACTTGAAGCAGGAATATGTTTGGATATGTTTTTTGGTGTCTATGAGAATATGAATGTATGGAGGAGTATGTGGGGGTCTGTGTATGAGTAGAGTGGTTTTGTGATCATGTGTGAATGTATACGCATATGAGTTTGTAGTGTGTGTATGTGCATGTATGTGTGTGCATGTGTATGTGTGCACATGTGTGTGTGTGTGTGCATGTGTGTGTGTATACATGTGTATGTGCTTATGGCAATCCATGGCTATCAATGTGTGCTCACATAATCGTTTGCTGACACTAAACTTTAAATCAAATGATATTTGTTGACCAATAAAGGCATGATAACATGATGTAAAATGTTGTAGGATTAAAATTATAAAATACTTTACAATGAAATAGCCACCTTTAAAACCTGATATGAAAAAAGACAGATGGAGACTATAGTGGAAAGGGATGGAGACAGTTAACTGACACATCCACCTTATTTAATGGTGTTTTTCACAGAATTAAACTGCTCAGAGGTGGCACACTGGGTCAATTGGTTGCTACTCAACAACAAATAAATTATCTAGCTGATTTTTCCTCTAAATTGACTGAAAAGATGAGTTGTTTTGGCAACATGTAAACACAGACAGATAAAAAGGTAACCTTCTCTGACCTCCATTATCTATTTGTATTCGAAACTAAATGCAGATTGAGAACTAATTATTGGAGTGACAACCTCTTTCGTAATTAAAAAACATGGGATCTATTGCCAAAGTAGGGGTATGGCAAAGGGCAAGAAAAAGGCTGGCCCTTCCCATATATTATGCCATGGCTTCTCATTGTGTAAGCCTCTCAGTTGTGTCAACCAGATATATTGACCTATGACTGACTAGTTAAGCCAACTGTGACAGAAACTTTTAAGAGTTGTCAATTAGTCATTGGAGTGCAATGGTCAAAAGGTGAAAAATAGGAAGTTAGAATACATGGGGCTGCCAGTCACAAACAGCATAAACATCAGCCTATTTTTTTTAATGGGCAATTTATAATATGACTAAATTAATTACAATGTACATGTTAATGCTGTCTTTGGTTTTGACTATTTAAATATAGAATCCCACATTTGAACTTTAATAGAACTTTTCCTCTCATTTTGCGTCCTGGCATGTTAGCAAAAATCTATCCATGTTTACTTAGATCTTGTTGCTGAATGCTGTTTCAATACTGAACTTTGGAGTCTTTAGCTCTCTAGTACAGTCAGATGTTTAGGGCAAATTTCGTAGTATGGAACATGAATAGAAAAAAACAAAAGAAAAGTAACTTTTTTATTATGTGCATTTTACATGGAAAACCACAGTGGAATGTAAATATTGAAAGTCCATAGAAAAGCATCCTCTAGTGGAATAAGCCTCCCTCCCATGCAACTGATGGTCTATCAGATTCTGAAATTCCCATGTGAGAATAAATGAATCAGTAAGTGCTACTGGAATTTCTGTAATGTTAACTAATATGCTAATTTTTTCTAGTCTTATCATTTGTATCCTCTGAAAATATTTACATCTTAGTCATTGAAATTAAATTTCTTCTTCATTAAAACTATGTTTTAAAATTCATCTTTGTGCAGCTCGAATTTCTGGTGCTTCTGTGGACACCATCTTATTCCTTTCCTTCATATGCTTCTCAATTTCCCTGTGGAATGATAATTCTGGGATCCAGATGCCAAACTGCAAAAATCTTCTTCCAGGAGCAACATATGGTTCCTTGGCAAGCTTATCTGGCATCTGGATGAAGAGCTCCTGGTTTCCTCTGGGTGTGTAATACTTCTGGCTGCTAAGAGGCTATTTGTGCAGTCGTTTCTTCACAGACGCCATTTCCTTTGACAAACCTTTAGTTCTAAGCAAATTTCACACATTTTTTTTTTTTTGGGTCCGTTTAAGAATCAGTGCTATACATGAGTTTGCTTTACAACCAGGCAGCTATCCAAATGTCCTCAGTCTATGAGCAAGGGGTGGATTTGGCACTGCTAAAAGTTGGTTTAAACATAATAAGAGTTTATTTAGTTACTTTGACAGGCAGTGTTACGTTACTAATAAATTTTGAAGGTGATCTACACTATAGCTGCTGATGTAGTGGTTATTGGGATAAAAATAAACCTCATTTGACATGAAAGTTTTACAACCTTTAATCAGCATTCAGGCTGCTAGAAGTTAGATGTGGGAATGTGAACTTACTCATAAGGAACTTTTCCTTCCCAAGCAGTTCTGTCTTTCATATCTGTGTTGGCAGAGACCCGCAGGTGGTATAATACCCAGGAATCCACAGCTCCTTCTTGCAGGAAACGCTTTTGTTGGTCATCATTGTAGCTAAGGGCTGAAAACAGTTGCCTTTGCCACAATGAGAAAATGTTTCACACTTAGGAATTTACCAGCCAACTTATAACAGATAGACATGTTTATGACTTTTCATAATTATCACATTACTCTGAGTTTTAGGGTGGTTTCTCAAGAGAAACTAACTATATTTGTGAAAAGATGTATCTTTCAATAAAACTCATAATTCCTGCTGAAAACGAATTCACAGAAAAATATACTTTAATATCTAAAAACCCCATATTGTGAAACTCTTTCCCCTCTTCCCCAATAGGAATATATATTTTACTGTTCATGCTGTTCAGCCAACTGGAATATGAAAAAAGGTCTAATTTTACTCTATGTGATTTCTTTATATATAATATCATGCCCAAATAAAATTTGAATAAATTTAAAAGAAATGTAAAAATAAATGCATCATTGGGGAATGCTATACTAAACGATGCCAGACATATGTGCTCTGATTACTTTTCAATATAATAGTTATGTATTACTTAATATCCAACAGAATTTTAAAACATGTCACTAAATAATCCATACAATAACAGATGAATCTAGATTATGGTGTTTTCCATTTGTTAAACTGAAAAGAACTCAGACATTGTTAAACAACTTTCCTTACTGGAAGTCATCAAGATCTCTGGTAGTCCTTAGGCTCCTCACCTGCTTTTTGAATCTCTTAGAGAATTCTGTCCTCACACTTGGATTTTGTAGATGCAATTCCCTTGAAATTGTACTGGGAAAATACATTATAAGAGAATCACAGGTATACAAACTATCAATAATTTTAAGTAATGTCTTTATCAATGTCTTTAATTATATAATGTCATACAAACAGTTCTGGATATACAAAAAATAAGGATCAACAATAAAAGATGTACTATGTGGTATAAATAATAAGTAGGAATTCAAATGTAGATTGCTAATAAGCAGTTCAGAGACAAATTGTCAAAAATGTCTTTTGGTTCTCATGGTAGATCTGAGAAAATGTCCATCGGGAAAACGTCTTAAAATTGTGGCAAACATTTCATCATTTTTCAGAAGTGTTGAGTGGATGGAAAGTGTTGAAATACCATGTTCTACTTTGGAGTTTATACAGTAAACACGAGACAATACCTACAAACATATTTGGAGGATTGACCAAAATTAAGAAGTTAAGTATACTATTTTTTCTCATCCCTTCTAACAAATCAAATGGAGCCAAATGTAACCTAGACTTTGATGATTATAGAAACCACACAGCAATGACTCTTCAACCTGCTATGCAGTGAACTGGGCAAGACCCATTACCATTTGAAAAGCATGTAGTTTCAAATCTCAGCTCCATCTGTGGAACTAAAATCAAGTATTTTATTTCCTAATATTCAGTTTACTCTATTGTACGATAGGAAAAATTTGGTAATGATATTGTGAAGGTTAAATGAGATTATAGTAGGGAAAGTTAGAAAAACTTGATAGTTACTCAGAACATTGGAAATAGTTCTACCTGAAGACCCTACAACTACTGAGCATATACAACTACTGAGCATATACTCAAAAGATTCTCCAACATATAACAAGGACACATGCTCCACTATGTTTGTAGCAGCCTTATTTATAATAGCCAGATGCTGAAAACAACCCAGATGTCCTTCAACATAAGAATCGATACAGAAATTGTGGTACATTTATACAATGGAATACTACTTCGATATTAAAAACAATGACTTCATGAAATTCACAGGACAATGGACGGAACTAGAAAATATCATCCTGAGTGAGGTGACCCAAACACATAAGAATCCACATGGTATGCACTCACTGATAAGTGTGGTTTTAGCCCAAAGGCTCAGAATCCCCATGATATAACCAACAAACTATATTCAGCTTAAGAAAAAGGAAGACCAAAGTGTAGATGCATCGATCCTATATAGAACAAGGAACAAAATAATCACAGGAGCTAGAAGGAGGGAGGGACTCGGGATGAAGAGAGAAGGGGGAGCAGAAAAAAAGGGGGCAAGAACAGGTATTAGAATGGAAAGGAGTACAGAGGGTCAGGAAATTGAATAAAAATATGTAGCAGTGGGGGGATGGGAAACTGGGGATAGCCACTAAAGTCCCAGACCCCAGGGGAGCAAGAGGCTTCCAGGAGTCAATAGCAGTGACACTAACTGAAATAACCAACAAAGTAGAGATACAATCTGTAGAGACCACTGCCAGTAGATGACAGGCACAGCTCCCAGTTGAGGGATGGGGCCACCTACTGAAGACCTCCGCAGAGGGGAGACCCTCTCTCAAGTCTCAGAAAGTCGCGACCACCCAGTAATCTACTCGAGACACCATATACCGGAGCAATTGCGAGGTTATTTATTAGGGCGTGACAACTAGCTGCCGGTCAATTCGCATGCCCACGCAGGAGCTGAATTGACCCCGACTGCCAGTTTGAGGAGTGTTTTTAAAGGGAAAAACCACAAACCAAGGAAATGAGGAGGGGGTGAGGGGGTTGCTAGGGTGGTATAACATAAAAATAGTGGAACATTCCAAAGGAACCCAACCTACATGAGTCAGGATCAGATGAAAACTCTCTGTACGCTTATCTTTCTCAAGAATGTAGTCCTGTCCTGTCACTTCGGCCTTACCCTGTCACTTCGGCCTTGCCCTGTCACTTCGGCCTTGCCCTGTCACTATGGTTCTCAGCTTGGTTCCACCTGACTAAATTGCATTCTTTCCTTTCTCTTTGCAGGTCGGCCAGTTCCAGTAATGGTGACTGGTCTTTCCACATTCCTAAAGAAAGCCTAAAGAATATTTTATATCTAAAAAGGATTCTATATACCCAGTATCCATAACTTTTCCCTCTACATTACACATCTCAAATTTTTAACCCAGAAATATTTCTGTCCAAAGGAAAGACAGAGACAAAAATATAGAAC
Organism: Grammomys surdaster; assembly: GCF_004785775.1. Classification (NCBI taxonomy): domain Eukaryota; kingdom Metazoa; phylum Chordata; class Mammalia; order Rodentia; family Muridae; genus Grammomys; species Grammomys surdaster. The sequence goes on from NW_021620984.1 coordinate 3,313,872, forward strand.
AGAGACTGAAGGAAAAATCATCTGGAGATGCCCACCTAGGTATCCATCCCTTCTGCAGACACCAAACCGTACACTGTTGCAGATGCCAAAAAGTGCTTGCTGACAGAAGTCAGATATGGCTTTTCCCTGAGAGGTTCATCCAGCACCTGACAAATACAGATGCATATACTTACAGATAACCATTGGACTGAGCCTGGAGACCCCAACAGAAGAGCAAGGGGAAGTCCTGAAGGAGCTGGAGGGGATTCCAACTGTATAAGAAGAACTCAAGTCAACCATAGGATTGAGCCCAGGGACCCCAATGGAAGAGATGGAGAAAGACTTAAGGAAGTTAAGGGGATTGCATCCCCATAAGAAGAACAGTATCAACTGACTGAACCACCCAGAGCTCCCAGGGACTAAACCGCCAACCAGGGTATACATGGAAGAAGCCAGGACTCCAGATACACATGTAGCAGAGGATGGCCTTATCTGACATCAATGGATGGGAAGGGAGGCTTGATTCCCCAGTATAGGAAGATTCTAAATGGTGAGGAAGGAGTGGATGAATGGGTGGAGGAGCATCTTCATAGAGGCAAAGGGGATGGGGGAGAGGGATGCCATGGAGGGTTTGGTGGAAGGGTAACATGGAAGGAGGATATCATTTGATATGTAAACAAAAAATGATTAATAAAAAAGAAAAAATGTTGATACACATTAGAATTGTTACTGCTAGCAGAAGTAACTGCCAGGAAATATCCTATACCTATTTTGAGAGCTGAGAGTCAATGAAAGTCATACCAATCATGAAGGAGCAAGTTACCCAGTAAGCAAAGTTTCATCCCTGGGAAACTGGATTTCTAAAAAATGACTCAAATTCTGCAAAAATAGGGAGATATAGGCAAAACCAAATGAGCAATAGCAATGGAAACAACTTTTCCCTCATTGTGAGTCAGTTAAGAAGGCTAAGATGGGGACATTTTGAAAGTTGAGACAAGATTCTTAAAGAGGTTTAAAAAGCAGGTTTTTTAAATCTTTTGTTGGTCTCAACGCATTATTATCAGTATCATTATGAGAAATCACTTACGTAGAATTTTCCACAGAAGAAAAATGTAATCATACAGTAAAGATGTATAATTCTAGGCTATTTTGATTAGTACTTAGGCACCATAAAAATATTCTAACACCATAGGCGGATGACCCATAATTGAAATTGGAAAGTCAGGATAGACCCTTGTTAGTTAATGCTCATTCCTAGGTATGTGCTGTGCTAGACATTTCTGCAGTTTTCTCAGATGACCTGTGCATGCTGATAATGAAAACTCTTGTTTGTTAAGCTTAAATTACTACCCTTTCTGTTTTCCTAGTTTGAATAATGAATTGAGTTTCAGGTTTTTCCTCTTAATTTGTTCATGAGTACCTGGATGGCTAGTATTTCTTTTCACTGATATTTGATTCTGAATAGTCCATTAGATCTAATTATTTCAGAACAAAAATATGCTTCACTATACCTATCAAAATTATACATTTCATCTTTACTTAACACATAATCAAGTTTTAAAAAACATTGATCATATTTACCTCTTAGATGTTGCCTATCTTTTGTTTGTTTGATCTTCATTCTCTATTCATTTTTAAAAATTTTCTCCTATAGTCTTGACTGCTGTTATTTTTAGGGTTTCTGTAGCTTTAAGAACCATTTATTTGTAATGAATAATGTACTAACACGTAAGTGCTACAATTTTTTAAATTTTCTAATTGATACTTATCTGTATACGTTTCTAGAACTCAGTTTATGTTCTGAAGTTGAATTTCTACAATTATCAGACAAAGATAATTGCTACTCACCATCCCTTCATTCTTCTGTGCATTATTGCAAGACTAAAGGTGCAAGAGAACTCTCAAATTACAGCACTTTCAGAACACTTCAAAGTAATCATTTAAACATAAAATAATTTAACAAATGCATTTTAATTGCATGAAGTATTTCTGTAGTTGTGAATGGGCACTTGTGTAAATATGCTTTTAAATTATAACTTTTACTATATTCCTGTGGTTGTTACAATGTAGTCCTATGACATATTAAGGAATATAAAATAATGGATCGATTCACTTAACTTGCATTAAATATTAATTTTATCTCTTAAAATATCCAAATTTTTAAAGTAACTCTGAATGTGTAATTAGTGATGTGGATAGAAGGGAACACATATTTGTATATGGAAGTTGTGCATTTTTATTCCACAATGGTTGATACACCATACAGCACTCCATAAAATGCCTTAGAGCATTAGTAATATGAATTATATGTAACTCAATTATAATATTTTCAAAACAGTCAGGTTTAAAGGGAAATCCCTTGCCTACTAGATAGCCTGAACAGCCATAAAGGATCATGAGGAATATTTTGACACGCCCTCTCAATGGTATCTAGATAGAATTATTCAGATACAGTGATTTCAAACAATTCCATTCTACCTGAATCAGGAAAAAGTAACGTGGAATGTAAATAATGCATACTGTATTTAGGAAAACAATGTAAATACTTTATAGACTGTTCAGTAAATAATGTATATACTTAGAAAAACAATATCAATATTTCATGGACTACTGGGCCACTGTTAAGGTTCAGATTAAACCTCTGGGTTTAGAAAACACTGTGTTTATCAAAACTCAATTTCTTCTACTCAATAGAATTCTGCAAGGTTCTGGATAAATTGCCATATATAAACTATGCATTCATGATGCAGTCAGTGTATTAACTGTACATTATAGTTTTTAGCAACTGTACAGTGAAAGTCTATGTTCTTCAAAGTGTGAATGATATTTTATTATTTCAAAATGTACAGAAAAACTTCTTGTCAAGCCTTTGCCAAACTTCCCAATCACATTATGAATTCATATTATATTCTTGATCCATTAGGATTACAAATTCTTTCATGTGCTTTTCATAATAATGTGTATTTTTCTCAACCTTGGGTTCCATTATAGAAATTATTTTTATGCTTTTCCCCACTCTCAAAATTACATAACTTTCTTTTCTTGTATAGAAAATAGTATTTTTTCATACAGTATATTTTGATTACAGTTTTCCTTTCCCTCTTCCTCACCTCCATACCCTCCCATCAAGCTCCTCATTCTTTTTGTCTCTAGTTAGAAAACAAATAGCTATTTCTCTTTTTATCTTATCTGCCTATATAGATTACCTAAGAAAGACATATATACAAATATATATATATATATATATATATATATAATCTTTTTTCTTTTCAATTGGTATAAAACGTGCCTTCTGTGTTTGTGTTTCTCTTTTTTACTTCTTCAGTACTAAAGCATATCACTGCAGTCATATATTTAATATTCAATATCTATTGTTAAAATCTCATAAAGCGCCAGTAAGTGCTCATATGTTCTAATTAATAGGCATAGTGTGAAGGCCATAACCAGCTTCACAGAGGAGAACAATGAGCTCACAGATCACAGCTGCAATCCACCAGAGGTTGGATGTGAACATTCCCTCCTCAACTGCTGAGTATTTCAAGCAGGCAGAGCAGCTGGCAAGTGAACAGAATCCTCGATGCAGGAACAGTTTGTGGGAGCCATGAAAAAACTTTAGATGTCAAATGCATATCAAACAGTATTCTGAACCAACTGTGTAATATTGTTTGTTCCAAAAGATATGGAAGGCAAAAATGAAAATTTTCTCCTATACTCATATAGCAGTCAGAGGGACAAAAAGATAATTTACTGGAATATTTGAGTTCATCAAATATTCCTAAGGTATTTGAGATGAAGAGGAGAAAGTATTCAATGAAGGTAATATGTAATTTCTTTTGTGGTCATGTTAAATCATGTTGATACAGATGTATTGAAATGCGGCCCTGCATTTAGGATATGTTCATAAACACACATGCACACACAGACACACACACACACGTATATACCTGAAACCAGATGGAAACAGAGTTGTGTTATCTGGGTCATTACAAAGGCAGCCCAATGTGGCCTTCATAGTCTATTCATATAACATGAAAAATTACTCACAGCACAGACCACAGATCACAGTCACATAATCTCCGGGCTTGCAGATTTAACAGATTTACAACTGAATTTTTGATAATAAAACTTTAAATAGCATAAGTAAAAGTAGAGTCAGAAACATGGGGCTGTGCTGAAAGGAATCACTTTATAAAGATCAAGGAAAAGAAGCCAGGGAAGCTAAGGGGCAGTGTGAATAAGATTATGAATGGTATTACAAGAAATTAAGAAAATGAAAGGAAAGCAGAGTTAAAAAGAAAGATTAGAGAAGGCAAAGGGTCACGTCAGATTATAACCGAAACTTCATTCTTATGCACCACTTGTTACTGACTGAAAGTACAATATTCTAAAATTGCCTTTTCCAACTTTCAAGCTGTCATACACTTTGAGATGCTGTAAATGCTAAAGTTTAATCCTGGGTTTCTCTCGTGCTAGATTTCATGTTCTAATTGAAGTTTTTCTGTGACAGATCAAGCTAAAGAGAATTCTGAAAGCAGAATTGTCATGCAATCTTACGTTTATTGTCTGTGTTTTGTTTCTTTAGTCTTAGAATTAGACATTTAGTTATTTCAGTTCTTTAAGATACTAGTTTCTATTATTGTTAAAAAATTAGCACAATACTTTGGAAATTGTGTGCGTGTGTGTGTGTGTGTGTCTATGTATGTGTTTGAGTGTGCATGTGTGCATGTCTGTACACCCATTTATATATATTTTGAACAAATATGGTGGTTTTAATGTCATATTATCTTATAAAAACTTAAAAGCAACAAGGACTAATAACTTGCTTAAGATCTGTATGTATAAAAAAACAATACTCAAGATAAGGATTAAATAGGCTGACTCCATCTGGAGAATGGTTTTGATAAAATTATGTAAAAATTACAGAAAAAATGAACAGGAGGAGGAAGTTAAAGACACGGGAGAATGCAATGCTTGATTCAAGGGACTCAAAATCTCAATAATAAAAGAAGGACTTAGCATGTATTAAACTCCTCAGTTCCTGAGTAAAATAGAAAACAAAGAGTTCAAAGTCTTTTAGACAAATACAAAGTCTAGTAGCTCATTTTCAAATTACTTTCCTCTAAATACTGGATGCAATAAAAAGAAAATCCTAGAAGTTACTAAGGATTATCAATGAGCCAAGGTGTTTCTTAACCCAGAAAAACAATAATTTCACATTTTAAGCAGTTTTTACCTGCAAACCCAAGTAGAAAAACATCTATTTTCTCTTTCTTCATTCTTTAACGTCCAGTTAACATTTGCTTTCTTAACCTAAGCATGGAATAAACAGAAGGAGCTGATTGTTGTGCTCATTTTAAAAATAATTTATTGTTATTTCAATTCAGAAAATTTGGACAATGGAACATTTCTATTCACAATTTCTGTACCTCAACGACAGTGAATTTTGAGAACAACTATGCAAGCAGCTCATATCTGTCCCAGAGTAGATTTGCCCAGATTCACTCATGTGCTTGATTTCTTTTTACCTAATTATTTAGTTTTCCACAGTTAAGCAAAATTATATTGTATATAATCAGGAAGTGAGAACATGTGTCTCTATAAAAAACAAGCATAACGCTTCATGCATACTCAAATGCATCATGATATTTATTAGTTTTCCATACCATATATTACACTATGTCTTCAGATCAATTATTCGTTTTTTTAATTATTGAAATACAAAGCATTTTAAAAGCTGCTCCTGGCTTTAGAAGAAAAGCAAATCATGTTTTCCCTTCCAGGATCTCTTATGGAGTCAGAATGAATGCATTAAATTTCTCCTATCAGCTTCTTCATATGCAAGTCAGTATTCTAGACACTCACAGCAATATTGGAGTTCAACATTTAGATTGTAATTTTCTTCAAGACACTAAATTCTCTCCCTACTCCTCTCTCTGTCTCTCTCCTTCTCTGTTTCCCTCCCTCCCAATCCCTCCTTCCCTCCCTCCCCCACTCTCTGTCTCTCTCTGTCTCGATCTCTCTCTCTCTGTGTTTTCCTCTGTCTTCCTCTGTTTCTCTTTCCCCCTTTTTTCCTTCCTTCCTTCCTTCCTTCCTTCCTTCCTTCCTTCCTTCCTTCCTTCCTTCCTTCCTGTCTTTCTCTCTCTTTCTTTCTTTCTTTCTTTCTTTCTTTCTTTCTTTCTTTCTTTCTTCTGTTCTTCTTTGGTGTGTGCATGTATATAGGTTCACATGCTCTTGAAAGTCAGATATCAAGACAGACTTCATTTTTCTGGTACCACCTTCCCTGGTTTTTGAGGCATAGATCTTTTTATGACAGTATAGAGAATAGGCTAGTCAGGCAGGGCAGATTATTTTTCATTATCTTTCAACCTGGGTACTGTGGATCAGAAATCTGACAAGCATTTCTACCTGAGTGAAATTTCCAGCCAGGACTCTGATTTCTGAGTGGTTCTAATCAACGTTTACTTAAGTAGTAAGTGTTCTGGAGCTGTTTGATTAATTGTGGCTAATATTTGAGAATGTAGAGAAGTCCTGTAATTCCTTATGCCTGAGGAAGTTCTATATCATGGATCACTGCATAATCCAGCTGTACATGGACTACACTACAACTGAATGTACATGCATTTGCCTGTATCTCTATACACACAAAATGATTTCCCACAGCACATCATATTTTGATATCTAATATTTATCCTTTAACTATCATTTTCTTATTTGGATGCTATTTCATTAATGGCTATTAGTTCTCATTCATTTAATCTTGGCAATTGTATCACCTGTTTCACCCTTCTCCTTTTTAAAGGAACTAGTAATTAAGGATTCTGTAAATATGATGTTCAAAAATGTCATTACAGAAAATATTTATTAAAATCTACTTGGCAGATCAGTTCTGAATGTAAACTCTTGATATGTATCTCTTTATTGTGTATAAATGCAAATATTTACTGGTTCAAATCATATAGAAGACACTATAGTACTCTGCCTTAACATTACACAGCCAACAAATGAAGGAGTTAAGGAACAGATTTCTTTCCTGCACTTCATTGCCTCCTAACTCCACTTGGGGACTAAGGAGATCAGTGAAGGACTCCATAATAAGAAGTTAAGGACAAAGCGGGACTAGAAACATCACCGAAAGAGAAAACTGTGAAATGATATGCTTTACTAGAATACATATGGGAAATGGCAGAAAATATTAAAGAGGAGGAAAGTTCCCCCGTACAGTGTACTGAGTAGTATTTTGGAACAGCACATTTGGCATATGAATTCCTAAACTCTTGTTGTCAAGTCATCAAGCAACAGAGAATTTATTTTCCTTTTTATATTTAATTTTTTAGGAGTGTTTATGTGTGTGGTTCTATGTACATAAGAGCAGGTAAAGAAAGGTCAATGTCCCAGCCTTTTTTACACTAGACATACTGGTGATTGTGAAGCTCTTGTATAATAGTAATCTTCTCTCTCAGATAGTGAACCACCTCTCAGGTCTCATGAAAGGTAATTAGAACATACCAAAATACAAAATACTTTGTAAGCACGCTCCCACCTATGCAATTACTGACATCTCTTACATCTTTATTACCCAGTTGTTGTTGTAAGAATTGTTTTATGTCTCTTGAATGATTATTCGTTACTCAATAGGCACGCATAATGCACACATTGGGTCATTTGCTATTTCATATTTTCTTGACAAAGAAAACATATACTGCAATTTTGAGGAGCATACCCATAGTATATAACTAACACTTTGGTGTCTCAGAATATGAAGCCACTGCAGGGCATTCTTAACTATTTCCTAACTTTATGAGTCCTTTCAACTTTTTTCTTGTTATTATTACTATTGTAACACTTGGCCTCAATTGCTTATTCTTTAATACTATGGTACAGATAGTAAATCACCAACCTTTAAACAACTAAGATGTAGCACATATGGTAAAAAGAAAACATTTTAATGTTGGGAAATTTTAATAAAAATTATTAGTAACGTTTTTATTGGCGAATGACTATTTTGGTTTGGAGAACGACAAACAGTAAAATTAGAACTGGACATATTTAATCTTTTCTCATGAAAGTGTAGTGTGCTGTGTGAACATGCATGAATTAGTTTTAAAGCTTTCCACTTTCTTCATGAGGAATAAAGGATTTGGTTATAGGGAAGTATTGTTCGGAGCCATTGCACTCAGTGGCATTGCGTAAAGGAACATTTTTATATATAAATTGGAGATTGCCCCAAAGCAGGACACGCTATTGATTCACCACGAGCTGGAGAAGCAGTTAGGCCATCGGGGTCTTGCTTTCCAAGTCCCTTTCATGTAATGAAATTTAGAGTGAGAAAGTCAAGAATCCAGAGAGTTGTCTGGGTACTGTGGCCAAGGGGGAAAAGACTCAGTTCAAACTGCATGTTAATTCCTGCTGAGTCGACTATTGAAGTGGTAATAAGGCAGAGGCATGGCCGCTGGCCTTCACATTTGTGCCTCTCAGTCTGGATGTTCCTACTCATCAAGGACAGTATTGAGCTCTGCACCAGCACTGTCCTCTCTAACTGAATTGGAACATTTATGAGCTCTGAGCACTAGCTGAGAAATGTGGAACTCCCTTTGTCCTAAGTATTTTTGTATTTTATAATGTTATTTCTCAGAACATCATATATATATATATATATATATATATATATATATATATATATATATATATATATATATATCCTGAAGCCTCAGGTCTCTAAATTATATCTTTGTCACAAGAAGAAAAAAAAAATGAGCAAGGCATTGTCCTTTTCTAAACTCTGAGTTTAATTTTAGAAATGATGCTTTTAGAGCAAAGAAATAGAAAGTTAAGGCTTCTTTTGTACAACAGAAGTGGGAACACAACTAAAGTCATCCACTTAATATTATTTTGAATAAAAAATTGATTCTCCTTCTATCATATGAATTCTTATACTTCTTACAGCTTGAAGTATATATACAATGATCCTCAGAATAGAGCTTTTTTAATTGAAACTTATTTTGATGGAGCCAAGCCACCAATTAAATATTTATTAATAAAAGCATCTGGAATTACATCATGGATATCTAATGTAACTGTTGCGCAAAAACTCAAGAGGCTGATCAAGAGGCTGAACAAAAATATTTTGTTCCATACTTCCTACTCAATAGTTTGTTTAGTGGAGGAATCAAAGTTGGAGTTAGAGTCTTATCATTTTTGGAGAATTTCAGATTTCTGAGTTCATACAAGACTTCCTAGGAATATAAACACAGCTATGCAGAACATAAATTTCCTTCTTTGCTGTTTCTGACCAATGGGTTGCTAGTATATAGCTCTGCCTCTGAATGATACTCTGAATGTGTCAAATAATACAACCTCTGGAAAAATGCAAACACTTTGCAAATTTGAGTTGCATTACTTAACTATGATAATACCATATAAAATATTCAGAGATCTTTATAGCCCTCGGATTAGGAGAATGTGGCTCATTTGGTTGCCTATTTTATTTTACTCTACTAGATTATTGTGGATACAAAAAGAGGATTAAGGAAATGTACACACCCTCTTTTTTTTTAAATTCAGTATATATCTTATAGATACGTATTAAACTTTTGGTTCACTTCTTGCTTAGAAAATGTTTATTGTTGAGTGGTGGGAAAACAACTGTATAGAAATAGGCTAAAGATCAAAACCATAAATCCTCAAAATCCAACATTTATTAACTTGGGACAGTGCTGCAAGAAAATAATTTTATAAATTCTAGAAGGTAGGCAATCAGTGAGAACATTAAATGTCCAAAGATGAACATGAAAGGTGGTGATTGACTTCCAGATTCCCTCCAGTGCTGCAGCCTGAAGAAATTCTCTGCGTAGTCTATAAAACATGCAAAGTATATAAATGAAAGAATTTATACCCTAAGGTTATCTCAGTACTTAAAAACACAAATCATAGGAAGCAATAGTCTTTGGGGAATGGATAAAATACAGAGAAAAAAGATAAAAGAATTGATAAGAACAAAGGAGAAAAAGTAAAGAAAACCAGGGCAAGTTTAATCTAAAGGGAAAGTACTAAGTAGTTCAATGACAACAGTGGTGATGGGATAAAGCAGAAAACAAACACTTTAACAAGTTTTCCTACATTTCTAAACACTGCAGAGGCTGTAGAAAGGAGTACTGTTTCCTTTAAAACTTCCAGTATCTCTCACACTTGCCATTCCTTTGTTAGTTTTTTACAGTATAACAATGTAGTCATTGAAAAGGCACAACCATTGTATTTTAACATCTGTAAATTATTATTAGCTGTCTGCTTATCTAAGGGGTTCAAATACTGTGTATGCATTCGAAACAAAATAGTCACATTATTGTAGTTTCGAAAGCCATTAGAGATAATATGATTCAGTTCTTTAATTATTTAAGTGAGCAGAAAGGGGCATAAAAAATCTGAAGAATTTGCACTGGAACCATATGTTTGTACTGGAAGATATGAGAATAATAAAGGGCCACAAGATAGCTTCCCCACATATGAATGTTCCTCTTCTCATAAAATCATATAGGAACCATGGTATATAATAAAGATGTGTCTGTTAATCCAATATTTAGAGAATATGTGAAGAGTTTGCTTTTCTTGAACTCTTTCAGGTTTCATTATATTCTTATCTTTAGGTAAGATGAAAAGCAAAACATTAACTTTAAAGTAGCCAACTTTTGAATGTTATAATTATCAGACACACATCATTCAAATCAATATAAGAGTGTTCCCTATATCAGAATAAAAAATATGAAAATATCTATGTTGACACAATTCTCTAGACACTATAACCATCTTGAGTATTTAGTAAGTATTGCTTCATGCTGACTAATGTGTTAGAAAGTTAAGCTAAAAGAAAATGGAATATCCAAAATCAAAGTGTGCATCAATATGAAAGAAGCATATAGGGAGATGATAGATAGATAGATAGATAGATAGATAGATAGATAGATAGATGGATGGATGGATGGATGGATGGATGGATAGATAGATAGATAGATGATAGATAGATAGATGGATATAAGTAGATAGATAGAGTCAATATTCTATTTTATGATTCCAAGGCATTTAAATTAACACATGCTTTTGGAGTATAAGGAAGAAGAAATGTAAAAATAGATGAACAATTAGATATTAAAAATGTAAAAAAATTACGTGATTTGTAGATATTGGTAGTTCACAAAACTCATTGATAACATTTATACAATACATATAATTTTATAAAGTAATTCATGTTTGATCTGAGAATTCAGTGAAGCAAAATTATGCAGTCTTTGAGAGCCTTCAGTCTCATTTTTTCTCTAAAACTGAATTTTATACTTCTTCATGAACCAAGAAATGAAGTAGGTCAGCCCTAAAATGATGAATTTGCATTCTAATCCAATGTAGGCAGTCAAAATAAATGGTAACTTATTTTCCATGTTTAAAAGTAAGCTCCAAGTCTACTTTGTATGTAATAAAATTCACTCTTTTTGTAATTTAATTTGACTTTTATAATTCTGTGGATGTCTGTGAATAATTTTATATTTTTTTGATGTCTGTGATTCTGCACTTTCGAGTGCACATGTGTACAGATTCCTGTGGAGGCCAGGCAATCTTTTCAGCCATGCAATCAGGGTGCTAGGTACCTGACAACTAAACCCAGGTTTGCTGCAAGAACAGTAAGTACATTTAAATGTTAAATCATCTCAGCAATCCAGAAATTAATTATTTTAATTCTTCCAATTTATAAATGTTATCGAATACATAGTATCTTAAAATGATCAAGAAGATGATGTAATGGGGATCAGTAATATTCCCCTCAAGGCATATTTCCTCATGACTCTTCACAGGCTTCAACTCTTCCGGTCATCCCCTTCTTTGCAAAAACACCATTGCCTTTCTGCCTCTATACTTTTCTCTTTTACAGAAAGTAAAATAAATAGAACTTTGTAGAGTGAAGTCTTTTGTTATTTTGTTTCTGTTTTTTTTTTTTTACATAGCACAGTCCTCTTAAAATTCATCCATGCGGTTGTATTACTTGTCTTTACTATTAAAGTATAAAGAATGGTCTTTATTAGTGGTAGTAGTATTTGAAGCAGCATTGTGTTATATAAATATGCTGTAATTTACAGTCCATTCACTGGGTGACATGTTTTTCTCAGTTTGAACCATTATGAATGGAATTGTTACAAGCTGTCACATGTGGATCTTGGTTTGCAGTTTGGCAACCTGTGATGCAAACAAAAGAATAAGCTTAGAAAATATAAAATATGAATCAGGAACATTACTGAAAGTGAGCAAATTTGGCACCTGTCTTGCATTGTGGTGCCATGTTCCTTAATAATGTGGTTTAAAATATTCTGACTGTCTTTCTACTTAAGTATACACAGGAATCTACCAGAAAAGCGAAAGGTAAAAGGGAATAACTTGAGGAACTTAAGAGCCAATTTTCTGTCTGCCAGAAACTTGATATCAGACCTCTGGTCTCTACAATTGAGAACTATTAAATTGTTCTTCTTTTGAACAAATCAGCTTTCTGTGCTTTGTTTTAAAAGACTGATACATTACCAATTAAGAAGACTGATGTAAAAAAGTATGAAAGAAACATTTTACAATTCCTGATTTGTGCATTTGAAGGATTGCATTAATGATTGTTACCACTGAATAAGTTATCACTTTCAGATTCTAAGAATCAATAACAGGATTTAAGCATGGTATACCAATATACTTGTGGGAAAAAACTCATCAGATTGACTAATTCTGCAGGATTATTTAACTTGTAGGTAAACTGGACTGGTTTGTTAGCTGCCAAATGTGGCAGCTCAATTCCCCGCCTGTTATTAAAGGATAAGAGAGAAGAGGTACTCAAAAAGTTCAGTTGTCAACACCATCTTTCATTTTAACATCAGCCTTCCCTGTATTGGTTCCTTCTTATCCCAAATCCACACACACACACACACACACACACACACACACACACACACATCACTCTTGAATCTGCTAGCTCAACTATCTGATACCACAACAAACCAGTTCCACATTATATATTGATTTACTCTGGGTTTCTCTAGACTTTAATCTCAGTTAAATACCTTATTGCTGCTCATTTCAGTTGGGACATATATTTTCTATCTTTTTTGTTATAAAATGATAATATAATTATTAAAGAAAAAAGGTAAGAAAAAATTTGGAAAGCATGTATTCCATTACACATGCAGGTTTTCAGTGAGTAGTTTGAAAATTAATATTACAAGTAAGAAAATTATTTTAATTTGATTTTTCATGTCACTATCAGTATATAGAATGTCTACAAGTAGAGTCCATGATACATATTAAATCTGAGATGACAAACCATATGGGTAAGATTAGTAGGTCTGTTCCTATTTATTTTATATACAACATGGCAAGGAGATAATAACATAAGCACCCACTGACAGGAGATTCTATAACACCTGGACTCAAAGCTATAAGAAAAAGGTAGTATAATGACAGTGCCATGATTACTCTCTTTCTGGTCAATTTCAATCAGTTCCTAATGTGACTTTAATGATGTTTTTTAGTGTTCATTTATTTTTTAATTTTTTAACATTATACCAATAGCATTTCCCTTCAACCACTGTGATTTTTTTCATTAGGATGATTATAATGGAAGATGATTCTCACTGGAAATGTATGAGATACTCTGGTTATCCCAGCTCCATTGTTACTATACACTAATTGCTCCAGTCTGTCTTGTGAATGAGTATTTAAGGAGATTTTAATCCCTGAACCACCACATTCATTGTCATTCTGTAAGCTGAAGATCCTTATGACATTCTACTGATAAAATTGCTAGCACTGCACACATGCACAGGTCTCCTACAATTTAAGCAGAGTGAAGACATTTGGATATCCATTTTAATTTATACATCACCTGCTTCTGAGATAAATGGGTGTGCTAAGTGAAAAGTTTGAAGTAAACTTTCAAGTTAAAGTTAGCTGAATTGTGGAAAAGCAGAATGAATTATTTGCCTGATCTCCTGCTCTATTTGCAAAACATGCTTCAATTAAGCTCCCAGTATGTGTAGGCAGTTATGAATAATGTCCAACAATCACACAGTTCCCTGCTCCTTTGAGAAAGATGTCAAATGCACTGAACCCATCAAGAAGGGGATTTAGGTCATTAACTGAACCACAGATTTGGATGCATTTCAAAAAGTGGGTCAGTCTGTCAAAGGTACAAACGTGACATGACAGAACAGTTTCTAGAACTGAAGCACAATTGCTAGTCACATCAAAAGTAATCAATGCAATTCATTATAAAGTCTGTTGTTTCCGGCAATGCAGGGAAGTTCAAAGTGAAAAGAATACTTGTCTCTATCTATGGATGATAAAAAAGGATAGAAAGGTAAGATAGCAACATTATCAAAGGCTTGTAAATATGTGACATACTGTGCTGGCATTTTAAAAATTTCCTTTTCAAGAACAGTACTTCTGTCACCATAGCAATGGATTTTACAAAGACCATGCTAATGAGATGCAAATGGCTGGGAGGGAAACAGAACCTTTTAGTATTTGAGCAGTAGGACTTGAATCTGATATATTGTAGACTATGATATGGTAACCATATTGCCAATTGAACATCCTGCATTTGATGTATATTCTCTCAAAGAAAGGTCATTTGAGCTAGTCGATTTGCAGTTGCTTCGAAGAAAGTGTGATGTTGCTGGTACTGCAAAATCTAAGGGATGATGGAATCACAAGCCCAGAAACACAAGCAAAAGGGTAAGTAGCAAAATGATGTAAACTGAAGCTCTCTCACAGTTTAAGCTAGAAGTTAATGACATTTTCTAACTTTAGAGTCAACTTTAACCAAATAACAACCATGGTAAAATAGTGAACGTGTTGCTATAAGAAAGGATGCTCTAGACAAGAATGCTCTAACTTCCATCAGATGTCCTGGATAAATGATGATAGGCTAGTCAGCTTGATCCTGAATTGCATTTCTTGCATTTCTTTTTTGCAGTGGTTAGACATAGCAGCAAAGAGGGAATAGGAACACAATTTGAGCCTCTGCTGTTTCCAAAGAGGGGAAACTTCCTTGAACTTGCGACTCATATATCACTGCACATTTCTACACAAATGTCTGTACCATATAAACATAGAAAATTTTGGCACTGAATTTCTCTTCACTGCCCTCTCATTACTTGTAGGCAAGGCTCCGATGTCGTCAGAATATATCTGGATATATAGTTAAGAAATCTCATGAAAGAATGCGCTAACTGGCAATTATGTGAAGAAGGAGGAACATACTTCCATTGCTGGTTGTATTTCAAACTGCTACAACCACTCTGGAAATAAATCTTTGGGAGGTCAGAAAATTGTAAATAGTTCTACCTAAAAACCCAGCTATACCACTCTTGGGCATACACCCAGAACATGCCCCACTATACCATAAGGACAGATACTCTACCATGTTCATAGTAGCCTTATTTGTAGTAGTCAGAAGCTGGAAGCAACCCAGTTGTCCCTCAACAGAACAATGGATAGAGAAAATGTGGTTCATTTACACAACTGAATGTTATCCAGCTATTAAAAATGAGGACATAATGAATATTCCAGGGAAATGGATGGAAATAGAAAATATCATCCTAAGTGAGATAACTCAGACTCAAAAGGATATGCATGGTATGTATTCACTGAGATGTGGATGTTAGTCAAAAAGTACAGAATACCTAGGATACAACCCACTGACCATAAGAAGTGTAACATGCAGAAATGTCTAAGTGAGGATGCTTCAATTCCACTTAGAAGGGGAAAGAAAAGAATCAGAGGCAGCAGAGGGAAGGAGAGACCTGGGTGGGAGGGGAGAGGAGGACAGGAAAAAAGGAACAGGATCAGGTATAGAGGAGACAGGAGAGACCTCAGAGGGCCAGGAGAATAAATGGAAATAAGCTTCCTGGAGGGGACCCTCTAGAAAGTACCAGAGATCTGGGACTGAGATGTGAGAGACCTTCAGGACTCAATTGGGGTGACTTTAGCCAAACTGTCTAAAATTGTGGAGAGGAACTCGAAGAGTCCACCTCAAATAGATAGAGAGGGACTCAAGTGGAGGGGTTGGGTTACTAAACCACAGTCAAAATTTCTGACCCAGAACTGTTCCTATCTAAAAGAACTTCAGAGACAAAAATAGAGAAGAGTCTAAAGGTAAGGTCTGACACTATTGCTGATGCTATGATGTCCTTACAGAAGGGAGCCTGGCATGGCTCTCCTCTGATAGGCCTTACTAGTAGCTGATTGAGACAGACACAGAAACTTATACCCAACTAGTGAACTGAAGTCAGGAACCCTACGGTTGAATTAGTAGAAGGATTGAAGAAACTGAAAGAGAGATTAACCCTGTAGAAGACCAGCAATCTCAACTAATCCAGACCCCAGGGACTAAGCCACCACCCAGGAACATACATGGGCCCCTTCCACATATGTAGCAGAGGGATGTCTTGTCTGGCCTCAGTGGGAGAAGATGTGCTTAATTCTTGAGAGACTTGAAGCCCCAAGTGGGAAGCCTGGTGGTGTGGACACCCTCTCAGAGCAGAAGCAAGGAGGGAGGGGTGGGATGGGGAAATGTGGAAGAGGGGACAAGGAAGGGGCCAACAACTAGAATGTAAATAATATAATAATTATATTTTTTAAATCTCTATTTAAGAAAGGATGTGGTGTTAGTTTGAATGGCTCTGGCAACATCACTTTTTGAATAGTCATTCCACAGTCTAAGCTGTTATTTTGAATGCTGAGAAGCCATTAGCTACTGAGGGACTGACTTGGGGAGTAGAAGTTAATGGGAACAGACTTTTGAATGTTCTAGTTATATCTGGTTCAGTCTGCATGATCTGAGTCTTAGTTCTTATCCTATGAGCACGAATAATCACACAATCTCATCTTTACTGATGAGGATACTTTTTCTGAAAATTTTCTGAACCAGTGAGCAAAACACACCTGACCTCCCTTAGACAGTTTCTGTCACCTATTTCGGGCTGAGAAATGAGAAAAACTTATGCAAAGGTACACATATGGTATTTTTCCTGATATATTTATTTCATATATCTCAGTTATATAAAGTGTTTTCTGCCCTTGTCTTGACTTCCATGACAAGATTTAACCATTTCTCCTTCCTTTGACTATTGGGCTACTGAATCATGAAAACATCAATACTTCAATGTCAGTGTTGACACATTTAAATGAACTCTGCTTAATTGCTTATAGACTGTTTCACTCTGCACTTAAAGCTAGGTCTGGAATAGCATTTGTTATGAATTTTTCAAGGATGCTACTGTGGTGTTTGCCCCTGACATCCTCTATTCTTTAATATCTTTAATGTTGAGAGTTACATATACCAAACTCTCTGCACAGGAACATCTGTCTATGGTGGGGAGAATAAAAAGGAAGACAATAAAGAAAATTAAGAAACAGTCTTAAAACTCCAATATAGCTAATCTCTTTTGTTGGTTTTCAGTTTTGGCTTTCCTAGTGCATTAATCTAGTAAGACTCTAGTAATAATTGCTATATTTTATAATGTTTTTACCCATGACTGAATAATTGTTAGAAAGTGTCAAAGTATATATACTCAAGAATGTAGATTAGAAATACAAAAAAAAAAAAAAACCCTGAAAAGTTTCCAGTGATGCTAGGATGAATGTAAGGTTGGACACCAGCATTAGCAAGGACCAATACAAGCGAAGCATGTATCAAGTCATATTATAAAAGCAACGATTAAGATATGTCACATTTTATTTTCTCTCTAATTTTCACGTCACATTATTAAAATATGTTCTGTTACTTTCTCTATGCTAGTGATATCTTGGACTGGATATCTCTGTAATTTAAGATGTATAGTTAGGAAAACCACATTTGCTTGTAAATCAACTCCATTCTTAAATAATTTAAATAAGAAATTTTACAAAATTTCATCTTTAAAAAAGTACCAAGAAGTGCTTGCTGACAGGAGCATGATATGACTGTTCCCTGAGAGGTTCTACCAGCACTTGACCAATATAGATGCAGATACTTACCAATAACCATCGGGCTGAGCCCAGGGACCCCAATGGAAGAGCAAGGGGAAGGTACTGAAGGAATTGAAGGGGATTGCAACCTCATAAGAAGAACAATATCAACTTACTAGACCACACAGTGCTCCCAGGGACTAAGCCACCAAATGAAGCGTATACATGGAGGGAGCCATGGTGCCAGATACGTATGAAGCAGAGGATGACTTTATCTGATATCAATGGGAGGGGAGGGAGGCATGATGCCCCAGCATAAGGGGATGTTAAAGGGATGAGGCAGGATTGAATAAATGAGTGGAGGAGCACCCTAAAGAGGCAAAAGGAAGAGGGAAGGGGAGTGAGGGGGATGGGATGGGGGGGGGGTGTTAGAGTGTAACCTGGAAGGGGGATATCATTTAAAATGTAAATACATAAAATGATTAATTTAAAAAAGTACAGCATTGGCCTGGCAATGGTGGTGCATGCTTTTAACCCTAGCACTTAGAAGGCAAGGTCAGGGAGTCTCTGTGTAGACAAGGCCAGCCTAACCTACAGAGTGAGTTCCAGGCCAGACAGAGCTGTCTTGAAAAGAAAAGAAGAGAAAAAAAAGAAAGGAGAGGAGAGGAGAGGAGAGGAGAGGAGAGGAGAGGAGAGGAGAG
>NW_021620984.1:3332528-3348957 GCF_004785775.1 Grammomys surdaster
AGAGGAGAGGAGAGGAGAGGAGAGGAGAGGAGAGGAGAGGAGAGGAGTGGAGAGGAGAGGGAAAAAAATTAAACTTGTAATTGCTACAGATTAAACACTCCCCCAAAGGCCTATCATCTTCAGGTGGTGGTACTAGGAGATGATATCTTTGGAAGATGAATATATGGAAAGGTCTTTAGACCGTTATTAGAGGTATAACCTTGAAGAAGATAATTAGTTAGTGGGCTTCCATTTTTTTTCCTTCCCCCTTTTACTTCCTGGCCAGTAGAATAGTATTCTGTCTCTCCATGAGTCTTACCCTGATGTACTTTCTTGCCAGTGCAAATGCAGCAGTGTTGATCAAACATGAACCAAAATCTTCAGAACTCTAAGTGGATATGAATGACCTACTTATATATCTATGCTTGTATGAATAACAAGAAGACAACAAATTGTATTTTGCTGAGACATGGGATGTAAAAACTCCCAGGATTCATTGGGAATGACCAATAGCTAAAATGTCCAACAGTGGGAGATAGACCCTGAAAAGACCACTTCCACTCTAGATGCAGGTTGTCCAGTGGAGGGATGGGAAAACCAACCTACCTTCAAAATTTTTGACCCTGAATTCCTCTTATCTAAAAGAAATGCATGGACAAAAATGGAGTTGAGACTCAAAAAAGGGCCTTTCAGTGACCTTTCTGCAACTTGGGATTCATTCCATGAGCAGACGCCAAACTCTCATACCATTACTGATGCCATATTTTGGTTGCAGACAGTAGCCTATCATATCTGTTTTCTGAGAGACTCGACCAGCAGCTGAATGAGACAGATGCAAATATTTACAGCCATCCATTGAACTAGTCGAGATCTCCTATGGAATACTTAGCAGAAAGATTGAAGGAGGTAAAGGGAATGGCAAAACCAAAGGAAGTCCAAAAATATCAACTAACCAGGACTCCTGCAAGCTACCAGAGATGAAACCACTAGCCAAAGAGCATACATTGGCTAATCTGTGGTCACCAGCACATATTTAGCACAAGACGCTCTTGGCTGGACACAGTGAGAGAGGATGTGTCTAATCCTATAGATATTTGATGCCCAATGGAACGATGGAACGGGGATACAGGGATGGGGGTGAGATGAGGGAGGTGGTTGGGTGGGTAAAGGAGATAGTTGGGTGTGGGTGTACTCCCTCAGAGGCAAAAGGGGACTGGGGATGAGGTGAAAAATTCTTGCAGGGAGGACAGGAAGTGTGGGCAACATTGGGAATGTAAATAAATAAAACAATTAAAAATAAATAAATAACATAAGGTAAGAAAAGGCAGGCAGATCATTTGTTGCCAGACAATTTCTTGTATAAAAAGGGAGGGGATACAAGAAGTGCTGGCAAGACATGAGTTGTTCTTGAAGGAGAGGAACAGCAATGATGAGTGAGAAGTGAATATGATCAAGATAATTATATAAAATCATATAAGTATTATACAATTGTGTAAAATGCTAAGATTCAAATTAATAAACTACTGCAAAATTAAAAATAAATAATTGTAATTTGATATTAAATAATTCTGTTCCCATTTATTCAGTTCAACTACTCTCCTCCATCCAAAGTTGCTTATGACTTGATCCTTCCTTCTTTTGTTATAATACATGTGAGTATTCATCATGTTGCAAGGCAAGTAATTGAAAACAAGACTATATGTACACAAAACTGAGTTCTATAATTCTTGATTAAATTAAAAATCATATTTTACTTACTCAAGGGTATTACCTATAAGATTATCAATAATGGTAAATTGAAGCCTAATCTTAGTTAAAAGTCATATAAAATGAAGTAGTTGTTAATACAAATATCTTGCTTCATGAAGGATATTCTTCAACCCCTGCAGGAAACGCTATCCTTTGAGAGATAAGTATAGTTCCTAGAACTGTTACTGCTCATCCTGTAGGTATCTGTAAAGCTTATCAAATATTCACAGCACAAACACACACATCTTTGAGCTATCAATATTTATGGCCTGAAAACCCATTATTGTTGCAAATGTGTCAGGACAATGAAAAATATCCTATGGCAATAGGGATATGTAACAGAGGGCAGTAGAACATTATAATTTATCTCTATCATTTATCGAATGAGTCACAAGTAATAAGAAATGAAACCACTAGAATATTATGAAGGTCATCTCTTGTCATACATGAAAATGCATAAATTGTTTACTTCGTTACCTGTTGTAAGATGTTCTATTCACAGAGGATCCTGGAAATAATGAGTCAAGTGTCTCTTCTCTATAATGGAAATGCGTGATAAATTGGCTTTTAATAGGCTTTGTCCATATGTAGAGTCTGCTATTCTTCACAGAGGACACAGGCATGGTCTAGACTAAGTTTGTGTGACTTTCTTAATTTAAACTATACTAACATGTCATTTGACCCAACAACAGAGGATGTTAATTCCTGCCAGATACAAAACAGATTAAAAATCTAGCAACATTTTTTAGAACAGATGGTAATTGTAACTTCTCTAGTTTACATTATTCTTTTTCATTTTGAGTAAAATGTCAATATTTAAATATTTTCAGTTCATAGTCTTCCTACTTTGTTTTTTAACACAGACTTACTATGTAGCTCAGGCTGCCCACAAACACATCCTCATCCTCTTCAGATACCCAATTGCTACCATAGAGTTATGATCAGTTTGAAATGATTTTTGTGAGTGGCTTTAAAAACTTATTTTCTGAAAAGATTCTCATTATACTCAGATTACAAATTTTAAATTACATAGAAGAACACATATCCATAGACCATGTACTGAATTTTCCAAGAATTTTTGTACTGGAGACTTAGGAACTGAATTCCTGTACTTTTTTTCACCCTCCGATACATAATGATTCACTATAGAATAAACGTCACCAATATTTATTGGGTACTATAAAAATTTCTCATGGCTTGTTACATTTAATGCTTCACCTATCTAAATAATTGGGTAATTAAAAAGTATATTTCATATGTAGGGTGACAAAGCTTGGTGAAGCTAATAACACTTTCACAAAATCTGAGGCTGGAATGTGAAGTTCAGTATATTTTCGTATGGAGTTTAAAGAACACCATCACTTACTAGGTAGGGTTTCTCCACTGGTATAAATTACATGTTGTCTAGTTATATTATTAACATGCAGAAACTTTCTCAGAAATTTGGAGAGTTCCTGAGATTTTTGCGTCTTCAACTCTCTGAGACGAGATTAACTCACTCATTTACTATACTCTGATGGCTCCTTCCCTTTACCATCTAATCTTCTCTGCCTTATTTTTTTTTCTCCTACATGATTGAACGGTTTAAATGGAAATTTTTCTGTGTTGAATGATCTCAAGTAATAAATTATTACTCCTCTCTTTGATTGTCCAGTTTAGATTGTAGTTGGTGTATGGTATTGTTTGAGTGAAGAAAACTCTAAAATCAGGCCCTCTAAACTATTGTCTGCAACCTTTGAATATACTAGGCTATACAAGAATAAAGAATACAAGTGGCAGATGGAGGTAATAATATAATGATTGTCTTTGAGATACAAGATCTCGGTGGTCCGTAGTATTCATGAGAGTCTTTATCCATAACAAGGGAGGAAATAGAAACAGATAGGTAGCGTGAGAATGAATGTGGTCTCCATTTGCTGGCTATAGATAGTAGAATCCATGTGTAGTATAGAAGCAGGATATAAGCAAGAAATGCTTCATCGTGGTAGCCGTCAATCTAATGCATCAAAATGCATTTTGAAGTTGTCCTTGTTTCCAAAATGACAGAAAAAAATATGTTTATGGTATTTTGCTAAAATGTTTTTGTTCAGTTGTTCTAAGATTGATAGAAGATGAATGTCTTAAGATTTTTCACAATCTAATAATGACATTGAAGATATTAACATAGCAACTTGAATACTTTCCCATTAGGGTAAAGATCACAATGATCTGTAACTATTTGTGGTTGTTTAATGACATGACTAACATTAAAACTGTTAAGTGAAACAGTTTTGAAAAAGACAACAGCATGTAGTGTTTCAAGCACCCACTTTTCAAAGGATAAAATGTCTATTGTATGGCTTCTAAAAGTTCTAAATGATGTTGGTAGTTGCGGACTTAAGTAATTGGAACCTCATTATTTCATTCTAATGAAAATATTTTGCTCATGTAAAAATGTGTCAGTTGAAATTTTAAAGATAAAATTTATTTACTTTTTGCACTATTTTTCACTGCTAAAATTTAGAAATGCCAACTCTATTCATCTTTGCATGCCCTCCTTTAAACCTTCCCATACAACCCTTCCCACTGTCCTTCAGATTAATGTCACTTCTTCACTATTGTTATTGTATGCATATATGCATATCCATACATATTATTGTTGTCTGTTTGTCCATATAAAGTTCCTTTTTTTTTTTTTTTTTTTTTTAGTTTTCTGAGACAAGGTTTCTCTATGTAGCCCTGGCTGTCCTGGAACTTACTCTGTAGACCAGGCTGGCCTCGAACTCAGAAATCCACCTACCTCTGCCTGTCAAGTGCTGGGATTAAAGGTGTGTGCCAACATTGCCTGGCATAATATTCCTTTAATGCCTCCTTTCAGGGCTGACAGTTTGATATTGGTCAACAAATCCGTGAACTTATCCCTGAAGGCAAATACTGTTCCCATTCCCAGCTTTCCTCAGTTATCTTAACTCTAGATTTTTAATTTCATATATATTTCATGTATAAGCGTAATCTTGCTCTTTATTGTTTTAAGCAAGAACTAGGAATGATTTAGCTTCCTAAGAAAACACTGCATTTTCAGAGTTTCCTTCTATCTTTCTTTTCTTCCTTCCTTTCACTCTCTTCCTTTCTTCTTTCTTTCTTTCTTTCTTTCTTTCTTTCTTTCTTTCTTTCTTTCTTTCTTTCTTTCTTTTCTTTCTCTTTATCTCCAAGAAGAAAATTAAATGAACAAATGCTCATGGTATTCTACAATGTTCCACCTCTTTTTTCTCACTCCCTCCTTCTTTTATCTCATATAACATTGGACAAGGAATTCCAGAATAGAAGTGTCATCAGACTTCATTAAATTTTCCATTAGAACATGTGGAATATTATAAAACTTTGATAATATCTCATTAGCATTGTCTTTTGTATCATACATTTAAATTCCCAAGAAGACCAAACTGTGTAAAGTCTTTACTCAGCCCAGTCTCAGTGGAATGGATCCTATGCTTTCAGAATACTACAAGATATCTGTTCTTTTCTATCTTCTGACACAATGTTTCTTATTTCCATCACTGAAACTGTTTGTTTTACATCTGTTTTCCATATATAGCCTGATATTTCTGACACCTCTACAAAGAAGTCACATGAAGTTCCAGATTTCCCACCCTCTCTAGAAGTCTATTTAATCTATTTTTATTTCTTCCTTTGAACTAGACAATTGCAAATTCTCATTCATGTGTGGTATCTATACCATTTGGTATTCACAAATAACATAGCCTAGGTGTTTTAACCACTACATGACTTATTACAAGTTCTGTATGCCAGAAAACTTGTGAACCAGAGGCAACTTTGTATATTTCATCATTTGAAACTCAGTATGCCTTCCTGTTTTTCCTTGTTGTGGGTGTGCAACACAGAAGAGAAATTTCTGTTAATCTCTTTAAAGAGCTGTCAACCTGAGGAGTCTACATCTTAGTGTGAAACAACACCAATCAGTTAACAGAAAGACCCATTTTTAGACTTTTTCAGTTTGGAATGAAATACACACAATAGCGATTGAAGGTTGGACAGTGTAGACATCTGCCAGAAAATGACCAGAAGCAGTGCTAGGAAAGAAAACTAAAATTTGGAGAGTGCTGTTGGGAAATGAAAAAAAAAAAGAAAAAGGAAAGATGAAAGTAACACATTATTATTTTAGTAAAGTACTTTAGGTTCATAAAAACTTTGGATCAAATTTAATCTACATCCACTTTTATATTAATATGTACTTTATGTTTATATGTTTGTATATATGATACAATACACTTCATTTTTAAGTTTAAGAACATAAATTATGCACATACATTCTCTTTAGAGAATTCAGAATGTCTATTTGAACATTTTTTTCTTATATACACTCACATTTATGTGTGGCAAAATTTTTAGTATTAGGCAGTCATTTCAGGTAAAACACCATAAAACTATACTAAGTCAAATCAACAAGCAACCAAGTAAAAATTTATACAACAAACAAAACAAGGTTATCAAGGAAGTTATGTTTTCTATAAAATACAAAACCACATTTCTCTCACCAAAATCTCAGGGGCATTGATGTATTATATTGTACAGATTTGAAAGTCTCATTCCAGCTGTGATTAACATTCTTGAATGTAATAAGCAATGCCTTAAAATGAAAACCTATTTTCTTTTTTCCCTCTCCTTTTTCACAACATTGCTTTCTCTTAACTACCACTTAAAATTCAAGTAGGTTTTTTTTTTATGACTAAGGTCACATTATAAAATAGCGCATAAGATGAAAGTAATAGAGTGTAGCCAAGGAAGGGTGGTAAATGAACACATCAGAGGCTGGCTTTGCCTGAGCTATACTTCAGAGGTGTTCCTTTGCATTGGAGCTTTACGGTAGGCTGACAAGAGCAATCAGCTGCCCCATAGATCACTGACAGGAGCTCGGAAGATAGATGACATACAGAAGAGCAAACCCCACAAAAATTAAACAAAGGCCTGGAAGAACAATTAGCAACATTGAAAGTAAAAGCACTAAGGAGGAGAACTGCTAATTTAGGACCCAAAACCCAATCTGCATGACCTCTTCATCTAAATGACATTAGGAAGCTCAGGACTCAAACTCCACAACTCCAGTTGGAAGTATGGCAATTCGTTTTCATACAACTTCAGAGTAGCCCACAAAATTAAATGTCACCACTTTAATAGTCAGTCGAGGGATATGCTTTCACACAATTTCATCATATAAAGTCAGTTTGTACAAGCTGCAGGCATGTGTGTATATGTGTGTACATTTCAAGGACACTCATAACTAAACCTCACAAAACTCTCTTGAAAGAATATGCTGTGTTAGTAAGTTGTTGAGCAAAATCTACCTGGTACACCAAGTTAAAATGAGTTATGGGTTCTGGAAAGCTAGAGTAACTGTGCTCTGAGAGGCTTCACTCAGCACCCAAGGAAAAGAGATGCAGAAAACTCTCACTAAGATATTAGATGGAGATTGGTCAGTCTTACAGAGGGTTGGGAGAAGGATTGAGGAACCCAAAGTGGACAAGGACTCCACAGAAAGAGCAACAGAGTCAAGTATCCTGGACCCTTGGTCCAGAGACTGAATCACCATGCAAAGAGTGAGCGTGGGCTGGACCTGTGGACCCCTGCACATGTGACAGATAAACATCTTTGTCTTCTTGTGGATCCCTCAGAAGCCTGGAGTAGGACCTGTCCCTGAGCTTGTTGCCTGCCATGGATCCAGCACCTCAGTGGGAGAAGATGGGCCTAGCCTGAAGCACCTTGATATGCTGTGAAGAGGTAAGGGATAGGGTACCAGCAGAGGAGGAAGAATGGGGAAGTGGTGGGGTATGTTGGTGGGGTAGATGACACCCAGATGGGCCTCGTACTCTTCTCAAAAGAGAAGAGGTAAGTGGACTGAGGGGAGGGCTTAAGTGAGGGGATACCCAAAGAAGGTCTGATATTGGCTTTGAAAATGAATAAATAAATTTTTAAAAACCAAATAAATGAATTATGTTTTTTATATTTAGTGGCACGCTCCAGTAGCCAAAGAATGAAGAGGAGATACCTGAAGACAGGTTTTGTGATGCTTTTAAAGTCGAGCACTTTGTAATTTTCTGGCATGGAGCAAAGAATTCTGGGAAGAACATACTTCCCAATTGTACAGAACTCCTCTGCCTACAGAAATGGGAAGGAAAGGAAAGTAGGCAGTTGGGTTATATTCAGGTTAAGTAGAAAACAATACATATTATATTTGAAGTGCTAACTTTTCCCAAATTAAGTGTTTGTGTCATTATCTCAGTATTTAAAATGGTGACTTTGAAAAATCTGATAAGTGCAGGAAAGATGACAGAAAATAGAGTTTGAGGCATATCTTTTATCAAGATCCTAGATGTTGCAACAACACGCAACTTTACACTGAGTACAATAAAGAGCTATGGAGATCTTCATGTTCTGGGTCAACTGTACATGAATGGATTAAACTCAGTAGTATAAAATGAAATTATATTTTCAGATGTTTTAATGATATTCCATTATGAACAACCCTTCTTTTTTCTAATCCAATCCTATCCTTGAAGTTTCAGGAATAGTGTGGATTTATACCTAGCAGTAGATGGACTACTTGCTATAATATTCCACAACAAAATGGAGCCCATTGATCAAGTTCTAAAACCGGAAAACGTTTATAAACAAAAATAAACCTTTACATTGCACTAATTATCTTGGTTATTTTAGTAAGAGAATAGCACTTTGGCATGAAGGGTCATCAGCAAGGTCATTGCTGGTTTCTCCCCTTGAACAACTAACTCCTTTGAAGCTTGATGAAGATGCAGAGTATACAGAGCTGAGGTTTCAATTGTCACGGAAAAACTAAATACGGCACACATACATGGTATGAACAACAGCTACTTGGTTTGATTTGATGCTGAACTCAGCTTTAGCTCCAACCATGATTCTATCTGATAAATTAGAGGAAGGTAACCTTTTGAGTACAGAGAAACTTCTCATGCTGCTAGAAATTATCTTTGTGTTGGTTGACTGTCATTCACAGAAGCCATACAATATGTGGTCAATTTTAAAATCCATGTATTATGTGATATCTTAACTAGAACTGATTCTAAAAATAAAGTCAGTTATGTATAAAGTACACATTTATTATCTATACTGCTGTCATTGAAAATAATCGATATTTCACCTTATGATTACGTGCCTCACTCATTCAGGCTGCAGGTGCGTGAACATTACTACCTTCTTTTCTTTTCCTTTATTAGATTTTTGTTTTTTGCTTTTCTGTGTTGATTTACACTCATAAACTATCTGTAGACCAGTTTTAATGAATTGGTTTTTATTAGACACCTAATTTATTCTGTCTTTATTCATCAGGATTAAATACAATTTGAATCAAGAACAATGGTCTAGAGCAATTATTTCTAGTTTTTCATTTATTTTATGAATAGTCCATGCATTTTCTCTAATTTGGATTTCTTAGGATGTTTTTAAAAGTTCTTCCCTTCCAAAAATTTAAACCATCTGATCTGTTCTTCATTAAAAAAAATCTATCTTTAAAATCTACACCCAGTTGTATTTTATTCATTTATTTGAATATGAGCTTTGCTTTTAATACATTATATATTGTTTTACTTTTGTTTTTTATTGTAAATTACTTCCTGGGTTTAGAATGTCATAAGGCTAGTTGGCTAGTTCTCTTTTTGCTTCTATTGCTTTACACTCTTGTTTTAACATGTTATTTACTTTGTACTAGTTTGTATTTGAATGAGATGATTAACTGACCATATATTAACTTAATTTATCTATGACATAAACCACAGTTTCTGTTTACTTCTGATTCTAATTCTTCAATTCTCTTAATTGAATTTTGCAAGTTGTCTTTGGTTTCTTTGTTTATACTGTCCTTTCTTCCTCTTCCTCTAGTTTTCTTTGCTACTCTCTATTCTTCTTCAGTGAATTTGCATGTTTAACTTTTATTTCTTATGTTATTGTTATAGTCAACCAACCACATCATGGAATCAGGTATTGTTTTCACCAAACACGGAGTAAACTTTTCTCAACTTTGCTCTTATCTTTTCTGATACCAGATTGTCCCAATCATTCTTAGTTTGGATTATTCTTGCCTTCAGCTTTATTTAGTTCAAAGACTATAGAATTGCCTTGAATTGATAGAGTTCAATTTCCAAGCTTTAAAAAAAATGGATTCCTTCTGGTTATGTTTTGAAAGGTCCAGGCCAGGACCCACTCCAGGAAGTGGGATGTGGTGCACAGCAGTGAGCTCTAGCTCATTTCTGTTTCTGTTCAGGCCAGGAAAATATGATAAACTATGAAATGAGGCAGAGCCTGAAATATCACAAGGCACAGAATCACATAAAGACTGAAGAATAATAGCTTTGATTATGACAGACTGGCAGTGCAAAGGTCTTTGCAGCTATTCCTGTGGAGACACATCTGCTTTGTGGATGGTCCAGTTATATAGGATTGTCAACTCCTCCCTCAGTTATAATTACTAAAAAGAAAAAAATTAAATGTCAATATCATTCACGAACGGCAAACCAAATAGTACTCACAATGATGACTCCTAGGGAAGAGAACAGGAAGTGCCTGATGAACTCTGCTTGCAGATTTAAGCTATTTCAGCCAAGTGTTCTTGGTGTTCAGAGCCTGTATCCAACACAAATTTGCCACATGGTTTGATTTGGCATAAGCGGGTATGATGAGTAACCATAAAACTCAGAACATGTCCATTGATGTTTGAGGTGACATTTTCATTTTTAGTGAATCAGATTCAATGAAGACTGACCAGATTGAGTTGTACATCTTAAAATAAGGCTCAGCAACATAGTGTAATATTGACTTACATCATTCT
This sequence comes from Grammomys surdaster, assembly GCF_004785775.1. Classification (NCBI taxonomy): domain Eukaryota; kingdom Metazoa; phylum Chordata; class Mammalia; order Rodentia; family Muridae; genus Grammomys; species Grammomys surdaster. Next base: position 3,343,111 of record NW_021620984.1, read on the forward strand.
TCCATAAGTGACAATTGAAATACATGAGCTTCTTAAGTAAAATACAAGTCAGTTAATGTTCAAATTGATCAGTGCCTTTAAATGGGTTTATGATAATAAACTGATATTAACTGAGTTAATATTCTTTCATTGTTATTGCTTTATAATCACATGCCATGGTCGCCCAAATTTAGGAAAATTATGAGGAATAAAGTATAGGTACACTAATTTTAGCAGAAGTTTAGGTGGAGTGCCAAAAGAAAAATAAAATTTGATTTTTCAATAGAGTATTAGTGTCACTACTTGCACCATTGTCATTATGACTCTGTATGAATTCTATTTTGGAATTGTTATTTGACACAGAAATGTCTAAATAACCAGTTTACAAACAGAAACATTTGAAGATACAACAAGCCATAATTTTCATGTAACAAAAATTCAAACACTAATAAAATAAATAGATACAATTTTAGATGCATATGACTTGCTAAATTTAAAAAAAAACAGATTAGGTAAAAACTTAAACAGATCATTAAAGTAATTGTGAAACAATGGAGTAGTCACAGTTTTCTTAACTAAAACTTGCTAAGGCTTCATATAATTCTCCCAATTTTTCTTAAATTATTCTGTAAAACAGAAAGAAAGGAAGATTTACAAACCCTTTTAATACAAAGTCAGTACTACCTTAATAGCAAAACTAAACAAAAACCCAAACAAACAAACAAAAGAATGATAGACATATAACTTTTATCAATATAAATACAGTTTTTGATAAATTATTTGTAAACAGAATTCTAGAAAATACCATAAAATTAACATCCTTGATCTAGATATCTTCATAATTAAACCCTTTAAAAGACACTGGAGAAAAGATAGCATCTTCCACAAATGGTGCTATATAAACTAGATAATTTGAAGTAAAATTATGAATTTGGATTCTTAATTTTTACCCCATACAAATTCAACTCCTACTACTCCAAGTACATCGACATAAGACATGAAAAATTAGAGAATCCACTTCAATTTATAGGCATAAGGAAAGACTTTCTAAACAGGGTGCTGCTAAACTAGACAATAAGACCATAAACTTACAAATGGGAGCCCACTAAACTAAGAAGCTACTACACAACAGCTGACACCATCCTTCAAACAAGGATGCAAATTACAGAATGGGGAAATTCTTTACCAGGTTCATACCTGAGAGAGAGTGAATATCTAGAATATATGAATTGATAAACAGATAATGCAAATTTCCTTTATATATAAATATATAGGAGTACAAAGAATGAAATTCACAGGTGTATGAATGGAACTGGAAATAATAATTCAGTGTCCTCCTGACACAACCAATCAGTTGCACACATGAAATATGACTACATTCACATGACCTGCACAAGACAAACCAGATAAATGTCAGACTGAATGGAGCAAAGGCTCATGAAATCCTATCCACACATGAGGAGCTATTGGAAACTGATGGCATCTGGAGGAGTGGAAGAAAGTTTCCTTTAGAATTGTAATCGCTGAAGACAGCATACAGGCTCCAGAATATGCTCCTATACACATGAATTTACTGAGGGCACTAAGCAGACACAAGGTTTTAGAAACAGGGTCATGAAATTGGGAGCAATAGTTTAATGAAGACAGAAGAAGAATCAGAGGGGATGGAATGTGACACGGAGTTGAAAAAACGCACATGCATGAATGAAACTTTGAAATGATTAAATAAAGTAAAAGTCCTAGAGTAAAATTTGTGAACTGAGAAATCTAATAATGATTTACATAGCAGGTGAACATGGCAAAAACTCAGTGAGCTCAAGTGAGTAAGAAAATATCCAGCATAGGAACAAAAAGAGAAAAAAATAAAACAACAACAACAAAACCTACAGTACTTCTGGGACATATCAATCAATCAGTGTCTACATTATAGATATTCCAGGAGGAAGTGAGATAAAGGAATGGACAAAACTTATTGAAATAAATAATGACATGAAAAAAAAGAAGGAAATGGACAATTAAAAAGACAGACACACAGAGGGATATGCTCAGAGGAGTACTCCTTCAAACTTAACAAAAGAAAACTGATTCCTCGTGATAATGGAAATTGGCCTTTTCTAAGAGAATCAGCAGATTTATTTTTTTAACTCCACATTCAAAATATAATATTTGATGTTGAAGTTGATTAAGTTAAGGGATTCAAAGATAGCTCAATATATGCTAACCAATACTGTAATTCATCACAGAAACAGAATCAAGAACAGAAAGTCACATAAACATCCAATAGATTTAGAAAACATTTTGATGTATACAAATGACAAAATTGTACCCAGTGTTACAGTAAATGAGAAAAAAAAAACAGTTTTTTTCTTTAAAATCCAGAATACTACGTGACTGTCAAAGTATTTGCTATAATTTTAGCCAGATCAATAATACAACAAAAGAAAAAATGTGGTACAAGTAGAAAAGAGAAGCATAAAAGTATCCCCATTTGCAGATAGTATGAACCTATATTGAAACATATTCTAAGGACTATACTAGAAATACTGTAAATTTAACTATGTAGATTTTTCAACAGGTGTCATGCAGCACAAAGAAGGACAGGCCAGTGAGTTTGCAATTGTAAAAGAAGGACAAAACAATTCAACCAGGAAGAAAATATATGATAAAATTCTGCTTTGTATATTGAGGAGAGAAGAAAGACAGTTTCATGCAAACAAAAGGCAATATAATAATTTACCATTAGATTTGACTTGTGAGATATACTGGAAAGCAATTTGTCCCATTGAAAAGAAAGAATGAAAGCTAATAATATAAAATGTACATGACTATAAATGTCACTGGTATCATTAAACATATAGTCCAATTCAGAATGCCAATATTGTAATGATGAGGCGTAACACTTAACTAATATAAAAGTTAAAAGCAATTGTAAAACAAATATGAAAACAATAACTTGGTAATTGGTGTATAATATAAAATGATGTAAATTGTGATATCAATATTATAAAATGTGATGAGAGAAACAATTAGTATAAAGAGTTTGTATGCAATCAAATCAAATCATTATCTCGCTGTAGCTATAATTGTAAGATAGATTATGTGAACTCACAGTTACTACATAAAAAATTTATTTAAAATACTAATGATACATAAAACATTGTCAAAATATACCACTACAAAAATTATAATAAAACAATAAAGAAAAATGTCAGTTCTCAGTGAGAGAAATTAGACATGGAAACAAAAAAATAAAGGAAGGAAAAACAGGTTAAAAATCTATAAAAAGAGAGGCAGAGGCAGGCAGATTTCTGAGTTCGAGGCCAGCCTGGTCTACAGAGTGAGTTCCAGAACAGCCAGGACTACACAGAGGAATCCTGTCTTGAAAAAACAAACAAACAAACAAACAAAAAATCTATAAAAAATTCAATAGTAATATTGCTGACATAATTCATTATAAATATAATAATTTTACTGACTGAATGGATTAGTAATTATAAAATTCATATATGCTGAGCACTCCTTATCCATTATTTTCCATGCTACCACACAACTACCATATTCTTAGAAAATATGAATAAATGTGCCTATTGCTATCCGCCAGCATCTGTGTATGTTATATACGCATGTGTGTATGCATACATGTGTATGTAATAGCAAAACTTTCTGGAGTGTGTACCTTCTTTCCACTGTGTGCTCAATGATCCAACTCAGTTCATCAAACTTCCAGAGCAAGCCTTCTAGGCACTGAATCATCTCACTGTCAATTGAACATGCATTAAAATTGTTCTTTCTTTTTTTTTTCTTTCTTTTATTTTTTTTTTTTTGTCTAACTGGTATAATATAGTTGCCCTCCTCCGAGTGTTTATATACTATATATTATAAGCATTCTGGAGATGCTAAAGCTGGAAATGTATGGCTTATATGAATTACAGCCCCATTTTATGCATGGAAATTGAACATCTGTGGATGTTGATGTACGTTGGGGTTCCTGGAATCTATTCCCTAATGATATTGAGGAAGAAGAGTATGATAAGTCAAGATAATGATATCATATTAAAATAAAACACATAGATACTAACAATAATCATGAAGGAAATAAGAGAACACTCTAGGAAGGCATGGCAATGATTGCACCCTAGATGGAAATGGTGGCTTTATGGTTATATAATCGCTGAAAATCTATAGAGATACAATCAAAATATAAATAAATAAATGATTCAAACAGTTTATAATTTTTATATTATGTTGGGTAGAGTTGAGTGAAAAGTAATAAAATATATTCGTATAGTTTTATGTAAGAGATATATATATATATATATATATATATATATATATATATACATATATATATATATTTGATTGCTTTCAAGGAATTTATGTCCTGAAACTATGCTGAGTCTGAGATGATTCTTTATTGCTGATATAGATGATGTATTATCTAAGTATTCAGTCAGCAATCCATGAGACCAGTTTAACTCTAAAATATGAGAAGTACTTAGGTCTGCCTTCCTTGGATATTAAACTTGGTGGAATAGCAAATCTTCCTTTCTATCTGCTTTGTATGGTTCAGTGCTACAACCGCACAGTGCAATTTTAGTGAGTGTGCCAAGCCATGGGCAATGACACACTTAGTAATGCATAAGGAATTTACAGTAATTAATCCATGAATGGTTGTCTCACTGTCCTCTCCTCATTTTTTTGAAATAATGTGTTTGTAAGTTCTCTTTCCCTCCCTCCCTCCCTCTCTCCCTCCCTTCCTCCCTCCCTCGCCCCCTCCTCCCCCCTCTCTGTGTCTCTCTCTCCATGTGTGTGGCTTGGGGGGGTGTTGGAGACGCTCCATATTAAGCTCAAGATGTCTGGGACCAATGACAACAAGGAAGAAACACCTGCCGGGAGTACCTTGTTTCAGAGCAAGAGGCTATTGCCTCTTGTGGGCCCCAGTAAGAGAACTGAGGGACCCCAAGGCCTGCTTCTTTGATGCAAGCACCTCTCAATGTCCTTTCTCGATTACTCTTAGTACTTATCATTCTACTTATCTATTTACTTTTTTCCCTTGATTTCCTCCTTACTTGATTAAACCAGTATTTGGTGACAATACTCCTGATCCCTCCCTCACAGACCCTTCCTCCTCCCCTTCTCCTCTGAGACAATGCCTCCTTCCCTTGGCTATGACTCCACTCAAGTCTTTTGACAGATTAGACACATCATTTACAGAGGCCAGACAAAGAAGGCATGAAAACTGAGTTGCACGTCTGTCTGATACATATGTGCTAGGGACCTCATACTAGCCAATATATGCTCTTTTGCTGGTGGTCAATTCTCAGAGAACTCCGAGGGGTTCAGGTTAGTTGACTCTGTTGGACTTCTTGTGGCATTACTTTCCCTTTGAGAGACTTCAATCCTACCCCCAACTCTTCCATCAGTGTTCTTCTACAGCAAGATCCGGGTACTCTAACACACCAGAAGAGCAAGAATGTGATCTCAAATTCCATGTGATAAAAATGATAGAGGCCTTTAAAGTGTAGAGGATTTTTATCAATCAACATGTCTACTCTGGCAAGGGACACACAATTGATTACATTATGATCTTGCTGAAAAACAGAAAGGCACTTAGTACATATTTTTAGTCCCTAACATTGAAGATAAGTTTAGTTTTTAAAATCAAGCAGCTATGCCTTAATTGACATCTAAGTGAGGGGCAGACAAAGTGATGAATCAGAGAAAAATTTGACAGAATGAATCAGAGATAAGACATGCCCAACTCACAAGAGAAAGCTGAGGAAAGAGGCTACTAAAGATGAGAGAGAGAGAGAGAGAGAGAGAGAGAGAGAGAGAGAGAGAGCGAGAGAGAGAGAGAGAAGAGGAGAG
>NW_021620984.1:3349057-3363469 GCF_004785775.1 Grammomys surdaster
AGAGGAGAGGAGAGGAGAGGAGAGGAGAGGAGAGGAGAGGAGAGGAGAGGAGAGGAGAGGAGAGGAGAGGAGAGGAGAGGAGAGGAGAGGAGAGGAGAGGAGAGGAGAGGAGAGGAGAGGAGAATGAGATAAGAGAGAATGGAAGTTTTACAGAATTAGGATGAGAGTAAAGAGAGCTAGACACAGGTGAAAACAGAACTAGCCAGAGAATGAGATGGAGCCAGAAGATTAGAATATACTGCCAAAGTTAGTATAAGGCCAAGCAGAGCAGTTCAGTCAGAAGTGGAGACAAGCCAGGTTGAATCAGTCAGAATGGAAGATTAGATTACATGGAGGCTAGAAGCTTCTAAGTCTATAGAACAGAGAAAGAGAGGCTCTAGAATAAGCCTTGGCTATATATAGCTCAATAGTTTGGGGACAGATCTCCATCATCTCATCTCTTCTTTTGAGGAAGAAAAAGCAACATTTACAATACAGTCTCAGTGAACTGGAAGCTTATCATAGCAGCTGGGCATCATGGCCACTGAGCTTTTGGGATACTTGTGATTCTGTGCCCAAAATGTAGCACTGTAATTACATGTAGCTAAATATATCTTTTTACATGGATTATGAAGATTTGAATTGAAATTATCATTATCTATTTATAGATCTATATTTGTCATGGCATGAATCAGAATAAGGACTTAGATGACAGTTACAAAAGAAAAGCCTATTTGTTCTCAGTTAAGTTTGATATTATTTTAGCTTTTATTTTATTTATTCCAACACTTTATTCTCAAAATGATATACTCACTAAAAGATCTGGCAAACAATTTTACCTCACATTAAAGGTTAAAAGGAAAGGAGGGGGTCTGTTTTCACATCAGTATAAAGAGGAGGAAAATATTTTTGAAACAAGTATACAAATTTGGTTCTTCATCTGTTCTGAAGCTAATGCCAAAATTGAATATAAATAGAACTAAAGAAAATATTGGCAATTCCCTCAAAATTTTATGCAGCTTGTTTGTTCACAAGGTTTGGAACACTCAGAATCTCATAATAATTGCATCATTTTTTACATGTCTTTTGGCCTAAAACCAGTGACCTCCACTAACCCAGATACTTGAGATCTATCAGACACTGAGCCACCAACAAGTCAGCATACACAAGTTGGTCCAAGGCTCCTGGCACATATACAGCAGACGACTGCCTGGTCTAATCTCAGTGGGAGATGTGTCTAGCCATTGAGAGAAGTGATGTCTCAGGAATTGGGGAGGCTTTACAGTTAGTTGTTAGGTGTATGCAGACATCCTCCTGGAGACAGGATGAGAAGGAATGGGATGAGGAACTGGGGAGGGAGGACTTGAAGGGGACAATGGCTGGACTGTAAAAAAATAAAGTTAACTTTAAAAAAGGGCAAATAGAAAGTAAAAAAATATCTTAATACTATTGATTTAGACTCCAACATCTCACAATAAAAAATATTATTGCAGAAATACTTAGACATGAATAATTCAATTAATTTGCTTAAACATCTTTTCCTTGCCAGTTTAGAGAGTGTAACAATTTTGTAAATCCAATGTTATTTGCCATTAGATTCTAGTTTTTTAAGCTCATCAGTTTACAGGAATACACTTTTTTCTTTACTAGTTCAAAACTTTGCTTCACATTTTAGATTTAAGAATGGTACAAAGGAGATGGAATGAATGACTCCAAAATGACTAACATGTTTGACTGAAAAGAGGCTATTAATCAAAATTAAAATGTAGAAGTACAAAGGTAGGTATGAGGTTAAGTTCTTCTATTGGATAATTCAGGGTAGAATTTCTGTGTTTTAAATGCCTGTTGGTGGTGGTTAGAGAAATGACTCAAGAATCAAAAGCATGTTTTGTGCTTGCAGAAGAACTGAGAACTATTACCAGGAGTGATTTGGATGTCCCACAACTACATATAACTCCCACCAGAGATCTGACATGCTCTTCCCACCTGCAAAGACATCAGCAATGACAGATCTAGAGAAATGGAGCCTGTTGATCAAGTACTAAAACCTGTACTGGTGTTTAAATACCTACTCATTCCCTCACCTTCATGGCCAAACACATCACCAGAAGAAAATTTAAATAAAATTTGATTGCAAAGCATTTAATTACATGGAATAGAATCCTAAGATGTTGAAAACATGGATCAGGATTTTATCAAAATTACAGTTTAAGATGTATGGTAACCATGTTTATGCTTGGTGGTACAAGATGGATCAAGTTACTCCAACTGATCAAGACAACAGATTTGAGCAGACACTGAATTCTTATTTGGATGACCTAAGAAATGAATGAATGAATGAATGAATGATAATGAAAGACAATGTATTTACATCTTTTTATATAGATATTTCAATTATGAGAAATGTTTGGTAGATTTAGTAGAAAACAAAACAAGTAAGATTAATTTTGCATGTGGGTTTTACGGAAAGGAGATTCCTTTTAAGTTTCCTTATGATCTTTAGATAAAACACTTCCTATATTTAGTAATGCTTTGAAACATGACGTTGATCATGCTCCTTGTTACATTCTGGATAATGATAAATACCAAACTCATAGATGAATAAGGTCAGTGTCTTGCTTATCTAAATATCAAGTCAGAAATACTGACATGGAAATCAGGCAGTTCATGTATTTTTTTTTTAAATGTGTTGTGAGTAGAGGCAGTTTCCTCAGTCCCATGTCCCTTGCTTGATCAGTGTTGGTGACTTTTGAAATTTTCCTTATCTTTATCCACATAACTTTGCCAGCTCCTGATAATCACTTGTATCATGACTGTATTGATGCTTAACCAGGAAAATATGGAATCTCTTTCTTCATTAATTAATATATTTATTTATTTAAAATCCCTGCCATAGCTAGCCCTTCCTCCTCTCGTCCCTGACCCACCTACAAACTCCTACCCCCATTACCACCCCTTTCTCCTCAGAGAAGGGAAGCCTCCATTGGGTATCACCTATGCCTGGGTATCTAGTCACAGGAGAACTAAGCACATTCTCTCCCACTGAGTTCCAGTCAGGGAGTGCAATTAGGGGAATGGGATGCAATGTCAGGCAAGAGAGTCAGAGACAACTCTGCTCTAATTGTTAGGGCACCCACATGAAGACCAAGCTGCACATCTGCTACAAACAAGTTGGGAGCCTAGGACCAGCCCCTGCATGCTCTTTTGTTGGTGGTTCAGTCTCTGTGAGCACCATTTGGACCTAGGTTAGTTGACTCTGTATGTCTCCTTATGATGTCCTTGACCCCACAGGTTTGCTGAAATCTATCCCCCACTCTTCCAGAAGACTTCTTAGTACCACAAGATGTTTAGCTGCAGGAATCTGCATCTCTTTCCATCTGTTGCTGGATGAAGTCTCTCAGGAGACAATTATGCTAGGTTCCTGAATGCAAGCATATCAGAATACCATTAATAGTGCCAGGGGTTGTATCTCTTACACGGGATGAGTCTCAGTTTGGGCCAGTTATTGGTTGGCCAGTCTATACTATCTCTGTTCTATCATTATCCATGTGCATCTTGGAGATAGATTAACTTTTGGATTGAAAGTTTTATGGGTGGTTTGATGCCCCCCCCCTTCCTCAGCTTGAAGTCCTGTCTGGCTAGAAGAGGTGGCCATTTCAGATGATTGTTTTGTTTACTGTTCTGAGTGAGATTCAAGGTCCTCCCTTGGTCCTTCCTTATTATGTAGCTTCTCTGGGTCTGTGGATTGTAACAGGATTGGCATGTAATTTATGCCTAATGTCCACTTATAAATGAGTATATATTATAAATGTCTTTCTTCTTGATTTAACTTTACTTCTCTACTACTATTGCCTTAATTTGTTCTCTCATTAATTTTCACAAATATCACAGTGGGACAGGGTTGTGACATATTTTTGTTTCATAGATGAAATTAGTCTTTGTCTTATATTTTTTTCTCTGCAAAATAATACTTTTATAGTTTCAAACATGACAGGCAAATTGGCAACATATTTCTCCAATTATTGCCAAAAACTCTTTATATTTTGTTTTCTTTTGAAGAATATCTCTGCTCCTTGCAAAATTATAGTCTGGTGTTTATTACAAAAACTAAACACTCCACTCGATTCTCTTGTTTCCCTAGTTTCTGAAAGGCATGATACGATTTAAATGTTAGTTCTTCCATAGGTAGTATGCATCCCTTTTCTGTCTGCTTCTGATAATTTATTATTTTTCTTTGAGATTTTCAGGTTGAATGTGCCTTTGCATAACTATTGAGAAGTTAACCTTTCATGAACTTTTCTAAGTTTCTTGACTCTGTGATTATTTAACTGATTGTAATTTTGAAAAAATATAATTTTCACTTGCTGCTGCTTTGCTCCCTTCTCTTCTTGCTTTCATTATTCTTCTGTTAGGCTTTGTTTCCTTTTGTTTGTCTTGGGGTTTTTGTTATGTTTTGTTCTGTTTTTTCTTGTTTTGTTTCCTTTTGTTTGTTGTCTTCTCACCTTCCTTGGGGAATGTTTGTGTTGTTTCCATTCTTGTTTCCATTTGATGTTTTGTTTTGGAGTTGAACAAAGAATTGCTGATTTCTCTTACAGCCCATATTATCATTACAAAATCTTTTGATTTGTCAGTAGAATTCACATATATCTGCTCACATCATCGATCTGTTTTGGTATGCTGTCAGTAGATTTTTGTTAAATTTTCTATAAATACATAGAAACACCTATTCATACAAAACTAAACAAACAAAATATTGAACTTTTCCTTTAGAATATTCAAATACCCTAAAGAAAGCCTGTGCTGTTTAAAATGGAGAGGTAGGTAGGTACATGTATATGTATATAAGTATATATGTATATATGTGTATATGTGTATATATATGTGCATATATATATATGTGCATGTGTGTGTTTATATGTGTATGTGTATATGTGTACATGTGTATATGTATGTTTATATATATATATATATATATATATATATATGTGTGTGTGTGTGTGTGTGTGTAAGTGTAAGCATCCATGTATATTTCTAGTGTATATTTCTAGGTCTCCTACAATCTCTGACTCCTATTCTGGTATATATTAGGCCCATTAAAGTGCCTTTTCCATTTGTATTTGCCTTACCTTGCAACTTGTTTTTGATCATGTTGTTGCTGTTGTTATTGTAGAAATAGGACCATGCTAAATCATCTAAAAGGAACTGTGCACATGTTTATGAGCAGCTTGGTTATAGAATGTCTGAGAACACAATACACAGCATATGATATTGCAGCATGGAAAGGCTCAGGAATCAGGATTCACCATTTTCCTTCCCCTAGGTAGCTAAAGTTGGATGAAAAAAAAGTTGAAAAGCTACTGGCAAAATAATTTCTACTGGGGATTAAGATGGAAGAGATGCTCAAGACTATTTCAAATGGGTTCGTTTCTCACCTCTCTCTGTCAAAGACTTCAGACAATTTTTGTCCATTATTTAGTGTGAGGACTTGGTGAACTTTATACAGGTGAAGTTCACAACTGTATCTATCAGTTTCCCTGGGAGGAATGGATGACTTCTCTGGGAATATTAATATTCAGGCTTGTCTGTGCTGAGCCTCCAGAAATCATTTACTAATAGTTTAGTTGTCTCTCTCTGACAATTGCCTATAGATATTCTAGTCTTCTACTAAACCAAATAATGGTTTTCCTATATCCATCTATCTATCTCTCAATTTTTAATGGCATTTTTTTTGTGTTGGTGGGGAATCTTTGAGACTACTTTACAAGTGATGGATGCTCTAGAAGATAAGGTTTTTTTTAATTTAGTTTTGTATGCTTTTTTCTTAAAAAGTAGTAAAAAATTCTAAATTGCTGTTTAATTTTCAGTATAAGAATACAATGTTCTCTTTTACTTTAATATATCTTTAATTTAATTTAATATTCCTGTGAAGCAAATTTCTAATAAAACATTTGTCAAGTTATTAGTTGATAAAAATTTACTGCCGCTTATTTGATATATTTTATATGAAAATATATTATCTATTTACCCTCTCCTATATAATGGATTGCACTCATGCCTTGGGGCTACTTTAGTTTCTTTATTTCTTGTGTTTCTTTGCTTCCTTCCTTCCTTCCTTTCTTTCTTTCTTTCTTCTTTCTTTCTTTCTTTCTTTCTTTCTTTCTTTCTTTCTTTCTTTCATTCTTTCTTCTTGTTTGCTTTCTTGAGAAAGAGATTTTCATCATAGACAAGGCAGGCTTGGAAGTTGCTGATATGCCCAGAATGGTGTCAAGGTTCCTCCCTCAACTTTACAAATGGCAGCATAATAGAATTGAGACATCAAATAAGTAAGGACATTAATAGAGGAGATTTCATGCAAGGGGATATCAAATTTCCTCAACCAGGCACTCCAGGTAAGGAATAGATTCCAATGGCAGAAAACAGAAACAGAGACAGTCCTTACACTAAATGTTAGGGGGCCCACAGGAAGACCGAGCTTCAAATCTGCTACAAATGTGTATGGGATCTAGGACCAGTCAATGCTTGCTCTTTGGCTGGTAGTTCAAACTGTATGAGCTCCCATGGATGCAGGTTAGGTAACTCTGTAGATTGTGTGTTGCCCTTGACCCTTTTGACTGGGTCAACTTTGTCCCCCTCTCTTTTCCTTAAGGCTCCCTTAGCACTACCTGATGTTTGGCTTATGGGCTCTACATCTGTTTCTGCCTGCTACTAGATGAAATGAAAGGAGACAGCTATGCTAGGTTCCTGCATGCAAACTTAGCAGAGTATCATTAATAGTGTCAGGGGTTTGCTCTCTCACATGAACTGTGTCTAAAGTTGGGGCAGTTGTTGGTTGGCCATTTCCTCAATCTCTGCTCCATCATTATCCCAGTGCATTTACACAGGTCAAATTTTATGTTGAAAATAGAGTGGTTTCATGCCCTCCTTTCTCCACTGGAAGTCAAGTTTGGCTACAGGAGGTGGCCACTTCAGTCTCCATATGCCCAGGTCCTATGATTCTAACCTACAGTCACCCATACAGACTCCCTGGAATTCCTCAATCCCAGGTCTCCAGCTAGTCCCAGAAATGCCATTACCAATTTCATTCTTATTCCTAGCCCTCTGCAAACCCCTATCCTCCCCATTGAATTCTATCCCAGGTGTCCTACTTACCTCCCATCTTAACCAGTTTATTCCCTGCATCCACCTTTGATGACTATTTTATTTACCCTTCTGTGTGAGATTTACAAGGAATCTCACCCTTGAGCCCTCATAATTACTTGGTTTCTTAGGGTTTGTGAGTTGTAGCATCCCCGGTTTTCCATTTATATACGAAATCTACAAATTTGGATTATAACTATCACAAAATTTCATCCTAATTCATGCACTTTATATTATAATGTATATTCATATGTGTGTGTTTGTGTGTGTATATGCATATTTAAGGCAGCATTGTGCCTTATGTTGCACAAGCAATATAAAATGTTAAGTACACTAAAACTGATTACATTCATTATTTCACAAATGTATGCACTTTTCTTCTGTGGCAAGAAGACCTATACTGTACAAATGTGCAGGCCTAAAAATGTTATAATACCATTTTTAGTTCCAGTCTTCATATTCTTTCAGTTGTGCCTAATATAAGTTTCCTCCTGTGAATCAAATAAAACACTATTACTACTGACTTCATATAGCTATTGAATCTGTATATTGAGCAACATAGATATATTACTTTATATACAGAGCATGTGTGCACAAATTTGTATAATTAATTTTGTTCAGAGTAAAATTATGCACTCTGAAAAATAAATAACATTAAAAAAAATGAAAGACAAGACTCATTAATAGAAACATATCTAACGGAGTCTTTATATGGAACACAATCTTAGAAACAAGCTGAAAGTATAAAATAAAAGTGTACTAAAATAATTAATTTTCTTAAAATGTTTGTAATTTGTGTTTATACTTTAAGGTAATTTTAATACACATTATAGGCAGGGTTGGAAGTATCTTCCAAATTTACTTTTGCATATGAATGTTACTAACTTCTATAAAGTTAGTTAAAACAACTCTTCCTTGGAAAAGATTTTAGATTATGATAAACATGTATTTGGTGCTATTTTAATAGTTCTATTTCTATACACTCCATATGTAGCTCTGTTGATATATGTGTTTTTTTTCTTTTTCTTTTTTCTTTTTACAGAATTTTTATTGGAAAATTTATTTATTTACATTTCAAATGTTGCTCTATTTCCTGGTTTCCCCTCCACAACCCCCCTATCCTATCCCCTTTTCCTTTGCTTCTATAAGGGTGCTCCCCCACTCACCCACCCACTTGCACCTCACCACCCTGGCATTCCCCTACACAGGGACATTGAACCTTCACAGGATCAAGCGCCTTTCCTCTCATTGATGTCAGATTCTCATTCTCTGCTATATATGCATCTGGAGCCATGGGTCCCTCCATATGTTCTCTTTGGTTAGTAGTTTAGTCCATGGGAGCTGTGGGGGTCTGGTTGGTTGATATTGTTGGCTATGGCCATCCACATCTGTATTTGTCAAATTTGAGCAAAGCATCTCAGAAGACTGCTATATCAGCCTCCTGTAAGCAAGCACTTCTTGGCATCTGCAATAATGTCTGGGTTCGGTGTGTGTATATGGGATGGATCCCCAGGTGGGTCAGTCTCTGGATGGCCTTTCATTCAGTCTCTGCTCTACTTTCTCCCTGTATTTCCTTTAGATAAGAGCAATTCTGGGCTAAAAATATGGAGATGAGTGGATGGCCCCAACCCTCAACAGGGACCCTTGCCTAACCTCTGGATATGGTCTCTATAGACTCTCCCTTCCCTTTGTTGAGTATTTCAGCTAATGTCATCCCTGTTAGGTCCTGAGATCCTCTTGCTTTCCTGGCATCTGGGAATTTCCAGTAGCTACACAAGTTCCCCATTCCCCATTGCTATACACTTTTGTTCAATTTCCTGACCCTCTGTATGTCACCCCTATCTCCTGCCCCCCCCACTTTCCCCTCTCCTTTCTCTCTTCCTCCCAAGACCCTCCCTCCCTTTACCTCTCATGAATATTTTGTTCGCCCATCTAATAAAAACTGAAGCATCTACACTTTGGACTTTATTCTTGAGCTTCCTCTGGTTTGTGAGTTGTATTGTGGATATTTTTTTTTCTATTCCACATTGCTTTGTTATTTAGATTTAGTAAAGTCATGTACCTTCATGTACCTTGAATGTTCCAGTTGTATTGATTTTAGGAGTCATCTGGCTGTTCTAGCCCATTGAACTTTTGTATACATTAAAAAAACTATCTTGATGTTTGCAAAAAAACAAAATTCTTGCTGAATACGTTAAAATTTTAAGGAACAATTTAATTTCTGTATTAACATTAGGGGAATAGCCTCATGAATTCTAATCATAACATCTGAGAAGGAGATATATTGGCATGTCCTTTTTTTGGTTGAAAATATATTCATTTTTCAAACAATATATTGTGACCACATTTTGCCCTCACTCCACTTTTCCTATCTCACCCCTGTGTTTCCCTTTCCCCAAGACTTAATCCCCTCTCCCTTTCCTCTTCAGTAAAAAGCAGGCCTCCAAGAAACTACAGCCAAATTGGTTAAATCAAGATACAATAAGAGAGAGTGAAAGCCCTCAAACTGTGGCTGGACAAAACAAACCAATATAACGAAAGGAGTGTTAAGAGCACACAAAAGAGTAATATATAAACCAGTTCCCACTGATATGTATTCTATATAACACCAAGGTAACAGCCATACAGTATATGCAGAAAACATGCTATAGACACATGCAGGCCTCATGCCTGCCTCTTCATGCTTTGTGACCATGTGTGTGTGCTGTTTAGTGGCTTTGGTCATTTTATTCTCCTCTTGTCCTTTATCAACTCTGACTCCTACAGTCTTTCCTCTACTTCTTCCACTGAATTCCCCAATATCTGAGATGAGGGAACCAGTGAAGATGTCACCTTAAAGTCTCATTTTGCATACTGTCTGAGTATGATTCTATGTACCCACTCCCATCTGCTGCTTAGAGGAAGCCACTTGGATTATTACTGGACAAGGCACTGATCTATGAATATAGCAAAATGTAATTAGAATTTTTTCATTTTTAAAAAGAAAACAATGAAAAATGAATATTTTAAGTAAAAAAAAAAAGAGTAAGTGTAGTGGCATATTTTCTCCACAAGTGAGGAGGAGTTAAAGTGAGACAAGTAAGGAGAGGAAAAGGAGGGGTAAGGAGAGGAAGAGGAGAAGGAAGAGGTGGAGCTAGGAGAGAGGACCAGAGAGAGGGGAACATGGCAGCGGACATGTGCATGTTTCTAGCAGTCAAAGGTAGTTGATATATCTAGGTTGGGTATTGAGTTACACCTCTAATTGTGTGGGCATTTTGTTATTAAGCATTACCAAACATATAAAGCCTTTGGATAATCTAGGCATTAGAGTCTTATTTCTACAGGGTACCACGTGGATGGCGGGATGGTTTGGGCTAAGTCCAACCTTGTAGAGACAGCAAGGAAGATTGGCAGAGCTATCTCCCACGCTGGTGTCTTGTGGCTGGCAGGGCCAGTGTCTCTGGCCCGCCTCAGCTGGTCACCTGGACCAGCAGCCTGAGCTGAGCAGCTGAGTGTTTCTGCCTCAGCTCGTGGCCACAGGCCTTGTCTAGTCGGGAACATGGCAGCTCTGTAACACAAGACTGATTAGGTGCTGCCATTTTAGATAATTACATCAACAAGTAAAAGTAAATGAAATGAACCAAAAGGGGAGAATGTTCTGTGGTCTCTACATGCATAACCACCACACACACACACACACACACACACACACTAAGCAAAAATATAAATGAATAACCAAATAAAGATAAACATAAATAATGGTTTAAAAAACTTGACACTGTGGCCAACACCTTTAATTCCAGAACTTAAAACGTTGAAAAAGAATTCTCATGGATTTAAGATGAGGCTTTGATTTTTCATTTCCCTGATTATTAAGGAATTTCAACATCTCTTTTTTTAAATTGGACATTTTCTTTATTAACATTACAAATGTTATCCCCTTTCCTGGTTTCCCTCCACTCCAGGAACTCCCTATCCCATCCACCCTCACCCACTTTTATGAGCATGTTCTGCTACCCACCCACCAAAGCCGCCTCCCTGCCCTCATATTCCCTTACAGAGGCTTTTAAGCCATTTGAGACTTCTCTGTTGAGAATTATTTATTTAGCTCCGTATCCCATTTTTTAATTGGGTTACTTGGGTTGTTTTTTTCTAACTTCTCAAGTTCTTTATAATTTTTGAATATTAGCCCTCTGTCACATATAGGGTTGGTGAAGATCTTTTTCCAATCTGTAGGATGTCATTTTGAGCTATTGACATTGTCCTTTGCCTGACATAAGCTTTTCAGTTTCAAGAGGTCCCAATTATCAACTGATATTCTTAGAGCCTCAGCCATTGGTGTTCTATTCAGGAACTTGTCTTCTGTACCAATGAGTTCAAGAATATCCCTCACTTTGTCTTCTATAAAATTTAGTGCATCTAGTTTTATGTTGAGGTCTTTTATCCATTTAGAATTGAGTTTTGTGCCAGATGATAAATTTGTATCTATTTGCATTTTTCCATATGCAAATATCCAGTTAGACCAACACCATTTGTTGAAGATGTTTCTTTTTATCCATTGTATGGTTTTTTCCTTCTATGTCAAAAATCAAGTGTCCATAGGTATGTGGGTTTATTGAAGTGTCTTTGATTCAATTACATTAATCAATCTTTCTATTCCTATACCTATACCTATACCATGCAATTTTATTACTTGTAATATAGTTTGAGGGCAAAAATGGTGATCCTCTAGAAATTCTTTCATATTTTAGGATTGTTTTTGCTGTACTGGATTTTTGTTTTTTCATATGAAGAAGAGCATTGTACTATTGATGTCTGTAAAGAATTGTCCTGGAATTTTGATGGGAATTGTACTGAAACTTTAACTTGCTTTTGGTAAGATGGCCATTTTCACTATTTAATCCTACCCATCAATGAGCATGGGAGATCTTTGCATCTTCTGATATTCTCCTCAATTTCTTTCTTCAGGGACTTGAATTTCTTCTCATAGAAGTCTTTCACTTGTGCAGTTAGAGTTACACCAAGATATTTCATACTATTAAGGGCTGTTGTAAAGTGTGTTCAACAACTCTGAGATTCCATCTTATGCCAGTCATAATGGCTAAGATAAAATAAAAGACCCAAGTTATAGCAAATGGTGGACAGGATATGGAGCAAGAGGAACACTCCTTCATTGATGGTGAGAATGAATACATGTACAACCAATATGGAAATCAATTTTAGTTTTTGTTATTGTTTTTGTTTTTTTCTGAAATCTGGGAAGAATTCTACTTCAAGACTCAACTTTCCCACTCCTGGGTATATATCCCAAAATATTCTAGCATTCCACACAGACACTTGCACAGCTATGTTCATAGCAGTTTTGTTAATAAAAGCCAGAAAATGGAAACAAGCTATATGTTCTTCAACTGAAGAATGAATTTTCAAAAATGTGATACATCTGCACAATGATTCCATTAAAAGTAAAAGCATCCTTAGATGAAATGCCCTACAGTAGGCAGAGGGAACTTAAAGCCCACCTCCAGTAGGAAGACAGGGCATCAAGTCAAGGAGGGGGTTGCCATCCCACAGTCAAAACTCTGGCCCATATTTGTTCCTTTCTGAAAAAAAAATGCAGGGATGGCAACGGAGAGGAGCATGAGGAAAAGAAGATCTAGTTATAGGCCCAAAGTGGGATCCAGCTCAAGTGACACTATTACTGAGGCTATGGAGCACTCACAGAAAGGACCTATCATGACAGCACTCCAGAATACCCAGCAAGCAGCTTAAAGAGTCAGAAGCAGATATTTTCACCAAACCAATGGCAGAAGCTGCTGACCCCTGTGGATGAATTAGGGAAAGGATGGAAGAAGCTGAGGAGGATGGTGACCCTGTAGGAGAACTAGCAGTCTCAATTAACCTGGATCTCCTACATATCTCAAACACTGAACTACCAACCAGCCAGCATACACCAGCTGATATGAGGCCCCCAACACATATACAGCAGAGAATTGCTGGGTCTTGGTTCAGTCAGAAAGGATGTACCTAGCCCTCAAGAGACTGGGGGCCCCAGGGATTTTAGAGGTCTGGTTGGTTGGGGGATGGGGTCTGGACATCCTTGTGGAGTCAGGGGGTGGGGAGGAGGTATGGAATGTGAAACAATTGAAGAGTGGGTATTGGGTGAATAAAATCTGAAGTGAAATAAATAAATAAATAAATAAATAAATAAATAACAAAGAAATACATCATGAGTTTATCAGGCAAAAGGATGTAACTTGAAAATATCATCCTGAGTGAGGTAACCCTCAAAAGGACATGCATGTCATGTACTCACTTATAAGTGGTTGTTAGCCATAAAATACAGGATACCCATACTACACAGACCCAAAGAATCTAAACAAGAAGGCAGGCCCAAATTAAGATGCTTGAATTTCACTTAGAAGGGGAAATAAAATAGTCATAGGAGAAAGATGGAGGGAGAGAACTGGATAGGAGAGGGGATGGAAAGGGGATAGGAGGGTTGAGAACAAGTGTGGAGAGGGACAGGAGAGATAGCCAGATGGCTGTGAGAATTAATGGAAAAGTGCAACTGACCAGGCAGGAAGGTGGGAGGGGCAGTCTCCAAGATGTGACAGGAATCTGGGATAGGGAAGGTACCCAAAAATCAATGGGATGACATTAGCTGTGACTCACAGCATTGGAGATATGAAATCTGAAGATGCTATCCCCTATAGCCAGGCAAGAACCACAGTGAAGCAATAGAGACACCAAACCACAAACAAAATTTTCAACTCAAAATTTATCCTGTCGATAAGAAAGGAGCCCCAAGGAATAGGTCAGAAATTTAGGGAATGGCCTAACAATAATTAGCCCAACCTGAACAACAGGAGCAGGGGCTATTCAAAAAGCTGTTGACTGTATGTAGGATATGTCCTTCTATCTTGGTTCCACTGTCTGGCCTCAGTGGGGGAGTATGCTTCTAGCCCTGCAGATACTTGATGTGTCAGAGTGGGGAGATACAAAGGGGGCCTGCTCCCTCTCAAAATTAAAGGAGGGTGTGGAAAGGGGTGGAAGGATTGTGGGAGTCTTTGACTGGGAGGGGAACTGTGAACAGGATGTGAAGTAAATAAGCAATAAATAAATACATTTTTAAAAGAATAAGATTAAAAAAAATTGGCCTTTACCAGAGAGAGATCCTGTCAAAAACAAGTAAACAAAGATAAAATTTTTATAGTCACTGAGTTTCTTTTTGCATGTATAAACTTAACACATTTCTTTGTATCTGCATTAATTTTTTATGGACAAGACTTATCTAAATTGTATCTATTTATCTTATCT
>NW_021620984.1:3363869-3374224 GCF_004785775.1 Grammomys surdaster
TGTGTGTGTGTGTATATATATATATATATATATATATATAGTTTCTATCACTGGAAGGAAGAGGGACTTGTGAGACCATTCTTTCAACATTTATGATATTAACTGTTCTTGGGGAGCAGGTATTTTCAAGGCCTGACTCTCCTAAGAGATACCTAGAGCTAACCTATACCAAAAATTTACCATTCCTGCAGAAGTGAGAGAGCTTTCCTTCAGCTGTGTAGGCATCCATAAAATGGCTATGCTCTTATATGTAATAGCATTTAAACTTAGTCTTTCAGAAAGTTCAAGTTCAGCAGAACCGTTCCATCAATCAGCCTTTTCTGAAGGGAATAAATATTTATCCATAAGTCTCATTTAAGAAAGTTTATAGAGAAGTCTTGGTAGATATTATCACTTTAAATCTTTTCTATGCATGTGATCTGTAGTAACATCCTGTTTTATTGATGATATTTTCAACTAATTTTTATCTATATTTTCACTCACTGTTACTTTGTGTCCTATAAATTTATACTTCATTCTCACTATTCTGACTGTATTCCCATTGGACACACTTTTTTTGTTGTCTTTGAAGATTATTTTCTGAGTCATGACTTCTTTTTAACTTTTGCTCAATATTTGGATTTTTCCCACTTCTTTCCATTACTAAGATTCCTTTGACTAGAAAAATATTTCTGTAACTCTCATTTATTATAAACTTTAAGAGCTTATTTCATTGTATTGCATACTGTCTATTATGATCTTTGTTCTAAAATACATTGAAATAGTTAAAGTTTTATTTTTGAGAACACACACACACATAAACACACACACAGAAAAAGAGACAGAGAGAGGGAGAGAGACACAGAGAGAGAGACACATATACTTCTCTTCCTCTCTCTCCCTCCATAAATCTCTCTCTCTCTCTCTCTCTCTCTCTCTCTCTTTCTCTCTCTCTCTCTCTCTCTCTGTCATACACACACACACACATACACTCCTTAATGTTTAAGTGTGTCGTATTTAATGTGTATGCTGTTATTTGTCTGCATGTGTATTTTGGGAACTAAAATACTGGTATCTGGCAATCAATGTGCTTCCCTTGAGAAGAATATTTCTCCTGCTCTACTTTCCTTAGTTGCCTGTAGTTCTTTATATACTTTCATTTATTTCCTTTTGCTTTAAAAAATTCCTTTGCCTTTTGTTCAGAAATTTATTTATGCTAATATTTCTCTCTTTGGACACATAATACCTTTCATGAAGTCTCATTGCTTTTAATGAGGATATTAGCCTCCCACTTTTCATGTGATTTCCAAGCTGATAATTTTACTGTAGGCTTTAACCACAAAGCACAGAAAAAGACATAGAGGAAATAAACAAAGATGGAGGGGAAAGAAGGAGCTAAGGATGGAATAAAGGAAAGAAGGAAACAGTCATATGGAAATTTTTTTCATCTATTTACATCTATATTTTAGGCTCCATCAATAATTGTTTTTTGGTTAACAAATGTTTTTTCATTCTGAATTATAGAAAAGAAAATGCATAAAGAACCACACTGATTATGCTGGGAATAGAACACTTGGTTTTGTTTTCTGCTGAATTATCTGCTCCTGAAGATAGTATTTGTTGTATTGGAGTTTTTTTTTTCAAATAGTTATATTTAGTAGAAAGATTGCTCAGAACTGAAAAATCAGAAAATAATTCATACACATCTGTTATTAATATTCCTTTTCAGAATATGAGATTAAAGATATGCTTCAGCTTAGTCCAGCAATACTCCAATTTTGTAAAAGTTTACTTTGGTATAAACAGTTTTAAAAATCATGTTATTTTTAAAGAAATGCCATCTCCTATTTGATCACCCTAATGATGAAAACTCAATAGCTATTAAAAATTCATAGAATTCTGAGTCTGAATAATGTTAAACAGAACCATAAATATGATTGCATTATTTGCATTGAATAACATTCAAAATGTATAACACATTATAATTCTGAGACCTTTGTTAAATAGGAATTAACAGTGTCCTGCTTGAGATTCTATATGCACATAAAATTAAATACATGTTTTTATCCATTCTTTGCTTATAATACAAACAGAAGTAGCTGTACAATGTATTAAAAGTGTTATTACAAAACTGAGCATAACCTCCAAACAGATTAAAAGAACATATCTATTATTAATTCTGATGCTACCAAGCATATTAAATGTTGTTTTACCTGCCACAAATAATTGAAGTTATAAAACCACTCTTTGGGTAAGTATTAAGATTTAAAGACATTGTTGATTAATGTGGTGAGAGGTTTGAGGTCCCAGGTCCTACAAAGACTGCTATAAATCTGCTTGTATATTTATATACAGAATATTGTTTAACAACCATTGAAGACTGAACTCCACACTCTTTATAGTTATTCATAGCATAAACTTAGGCAGTTGTCAGTTTCCATAACTACACTGATTATTATATTTTTAAAAGAGGCTATTAGTCATTCATATTTAACAATGGATTGGATTTGATTGAATCATTCATATCTTTATTAAGGCAAAATTGTAAATTTGGCAATTACTCTGATATTTAAAATTATTAAGTAAAAATGAAGTTTTTATATAGCAAGAAATACCCAAATAAATTGAAAAGCTGTGCAATACATAGATATAGCATTACTAAAGCAAATACAGTGTGTGAAATGATCTTGGACAAAGAATATTCTGCCATTTGGCTTTATTCATCTATGAAATATGTTTGCTAGTACATTGTTTCAAGCTTCTAAATATTTGTCAAATTAGCACTTGAAGATTATGTATTATACATCAAGAAAGCATAAAAAATATATAATTAATAAAAATATTAAGGGTTTTAAGTTAATAATAAACTTCATAAATGTCAAACAGGTGAATGTATTATACCATCATAAGATAACTGAACATGTTTAATTCACATTTAGCTAACATTGTAATATACTAATCAATATATAATACTTTAATACATGGTAAAATGTGTAATGAAGCATGTACAATTTGAATTTGATAACATTGCACCACTACACATTGGTGAATTAATGGCTTGTAATATCTTCATTTTATTTAATGAAGATGAAACTAATTAAGAAGCCACTGAAAAATATTGTTATATTAGAAAAGGTTGAAAGAATTTTTCTAAGCATGTAAAGTATTTAGTTTGTCAACCAGCAGTAGCTGATTCCAAAACATTACGTAAACAGATGCTTGAGTGGAGTATCACGAAGAAAATTTAAAGTGTACAATAAGGGAAATATGATTTGTCTAGTCATTGGCTTGCTTGTTTGTTTTAATCTATTTTATATGCCTTCATCCTATTGGCTACTCATTTAAAATATTTTTATGACTAAAATACACAGCATATTCCTAGTGTTCTTGGTTGCCACTCCCAGAGGTGGAAGGTAAATTCCTACTGCTGAAGACACCATGAATTTCAGGAACAGGGACAAGAGCCCCTGAGCAAGAACTGATAATTATCTCTCCTGTGATAATTAGCTCTTCTAGTAGCAGAAGGTGACATAGAAGGTTTCCTTTAAAAGTCTGATTACCTTATTTTTATTTACTGTATACTAAATTCTTAGATCATTGTATGTCTATGCCCTTTCCTATTTTTGCTAACAAAGTATCATAATTTAAATAATAAAATTAATATCCAAAATTAAATAAATAAATACATACTTTAAGAAAAAAGAAAGACAACAAACAATCCTTTCCAGTTATGATTCCTATGAGTCACATCAATGACAAGCATGGGATGGTTATCCTAAGGGTATACTAGTAGCAAACACACTTTGACAGTTACTAATAGCTCTCTAATTGGAATTAAGACACAATCAACACAAAAAAACATGACTAGTACTGGAAACAAAACTAACTACTCAATCACAGTAAAGATGAAGACATTTGAGTAGAACCTACAACTAATTTACTAAACCAGCAAATACCCCAACAACAATCTAACCATTTTTCCTTATACAAACTGATAAGTAAAGCCATCACCCTTCCATCAAGGAAACATTTCTTTGCAATAGATGGCACTACTACAATAAACCACAGCCAGACTATATGAAGTTTACAGCCTGGTTTGCACTGATATCTCTACAAACTGTTCCACATCTAAGACTCAGGGAACATTGAAAAAGAGACTGTGTAAAGATGGTAAGACCCATATGATCACAGAGTTTGTTGTGAGATGATGTCTCCTAATTATATCAGAAACAACTAATGCAAAGGCTCACCAAAATGACTGACCAAACATGAGACAAACTAGGAGGATAACAATAGACACGCCAAAGTAGATACGCAGATGTTCACAAAGGTTCAACCCTACACTAAGAAATACAAATAACTAAAAAATGCTGAGTTGGTTAAATAGATTTCCCCAGAGAAAACACATCAGTGGTTACACAGCAAAATATGGCCAGTCCTGAAAATTTATGCACACAAGTAACAAACAGATTGAGAAGGATGTTTAGTAATATATGCACGTACATATTTTCATGTAACAACAATTAATGACAAAAGAGGCTATGAATTTAATAGAGAGAAAGTTTGAGTATATGAAAGTGTTTGGAGGGAGAAGTAGAAAGGAATAAATGTTATATCTATTTTATAACCTGCGGCAGTGACATACACCTTTCTTTAATCCTAGCACTTGGGAGGCAGAGACATGCATGTCTCTATTATCCATTTAAGGTCAGCCTGGTCTACAAAGGGAGTTCCAGGACAGTCAGGACTATTATACATGTGTGTGAGTGTGTGTGTGTGTGTGTGTGAGTGTATATGTGTGTGTGTAATATATATATATATACATATATATATGCATATATATATATACACATATACATATATATGTAAGCATTCCACATATAAATACATAAACCTATACACATATACAATTATATACACAGACATACACATATATACACATATATTCAGCAATTCAAAAATGAAGACGTCATGAGTTTGAAAGTGAACAAAAGAGATACATGAAAACATTAGTGATTTTCAAACTTCCTAATACTTTGAGCCTTTAATGTGGATTTCATGTTGTGGGGACCCCCACCTATAAAATTATTTCATTGCTACTTTGTAACTGTAATGCTTCTGTTAGAAATATTAATGTAAACATGTGACAAGCAGTACATCTGATATGTGTACCCCAAAGGGTCTCAACTCAAAGGTCGAAAACTACTGATTTAGAGGAAATAGAAAAGGAAAGAAATGGGTTCCTAGGAGTGGCATAGCTGGATCCTCAGGTAATGCTATGTCCAATTTTCTGAGGAACCGCCACACTGATTTCCAAAGTGGTTGCACCACCTTGCAGTCCCACCAACAATGGAGGAGAGTTCCTCTTTCTCCACACCCTACCCAGCATCTACTATCAGCTGAGTTTTTAATCTTAGCTATTCTGACTGGTGTAAGATGGAATCTCAGGGTTGTTTTGATTTGCATTTCCCTGATGACTAAGGATACTGAACATTTCTTTAGGTGCTTCTCGGCCATTTGAGTTTCCTCAGTTGAAAATTCTTTGTTAAGTGCTATACCCGATTTTTTAATAGGGTTATTTGGTTGTCTGGAGTCTAATTTCTTGAGTTCTTTGTATATGTTGGATATTAGCCCTCTATCAGATGAAGGATTGGTAAAGATCTTTTCCCAATTTGTTGGTTGTCATTTTGCCCTTTTGACAGTGTCCTTTGCCTTACAGAAACTTTGCAATTTTATGAAGTCCCATTTGTCAATTCTTGATCTTAGAGCATATGCCATTGGTGTTCTGTTCACGAACTTTTCCCCCCGTGCCCAAGTATTTGAGGTTCTTCCCCACCTTTTTTTCTATTACTTTCAGTGTATCTGGTTTTGTGTGGAGGTCCTTTATCCACTTAGACTTGAGCTTTGTACAAGGAGATAAGAATGGATCAATTTTCATTCTTCTACATGTTGTCCTCCAGTTGAACCAGCACCATTTGTTGAAAATGCTGTCCTTTTTCCACTGGACAGTTTTAGCTCCTTTGTCAAAGATCAAGTGACCATAGGAGTGTGGGTTCAGTTCTGGGTCTTCAATTCTATTCCATTGATCTTTCTGCCTGTCTCTGTACCAATACCAGGTAGTTTTTATCACTATTGCTCTGTAGTACAGCTTGAGGTCAGGGATGGTGATTCCTCCAGAAGTTCTTTTATTGTTGAGAATAGTTTTCACTATCCTGGGTTTTTTGTTATTCCATATGGATTTGAGAATTTCCTTTTTTAACTCTGTGAAGAATTGAGTTGTGATTTTAATGGAGATTTCATTGAATCTGTAGATTGCTTTTGGAAAGATGGCCATTTTTATTATATTAATCCTGCCAATCCATGAGCATGGTAGGTCTTTCCATCTTCTGAGATCTTCGATTTCTTTCTTCAGAGACTTTAAGTTCTTGTCATACAGGTCTTTCACTTGCTTGGGTAGATTCACACCAAGTTTTTTTTTTTATATTATTTGCAACTACTGTGAAGGGTGTCATTTCCCTAATTTCTTTTTCAGTCTCTTTATCTTTCATGTAGAGGAAGGCTACTGATTTGTTTGAGTTGATTTTATAACCAGCCACTTTGGTGAAGTTGTTTATCAGGTTTAGGAGTTCTCTGGTGGAAGTTTGGGGGTCACTTAAGAATACTATCATATCATCTTGAAATAGTGATATTTTGATTTCTTCCTTTCCTATTTGTACCCCTTTGACTTCTTTTTGTTGTCTAATTGCTCTGGCTAGGACTTCCAGTACTATATTGAATAGGTAGGGGGAGAGTGGGCAACCTTGTCTAGTCCCTGAACTTAGTGGGATTGCCTCAAGTTTCTCTCCATTTAGCTTGATGTTGGCTACTGGTTTGCTGTAAATTGCTTTTACTATGTTTAGGTAGGGGCCTTGAATTTCTGATCTTTCCAAGACTTTTATCATGAAATGATGTTGAATTTTGTCAAATGCTTTCTCAGCATCTAGTAATATGATCATGTGGTTTTTTTCTTTGAGTTTGTTTATATAGTAGATTACATTGATGGATGTCCGAATATTGATCCATCCGTGCATTCCTGGGATAAAACATGCTTGATCATGATGGATGATTGTTTTGATGTGTTCTTGGATTCAGTTTGCTAGAATTTTATTGAGTATATTTGCATTGATGTTCATAAGAGAGATTGGTCTGAAGTTCTCTTTCTTTGTTGGGATTTTGTGGGGTTTGGGTATGAGTGTAATTGTAGCTTCATAGAATGAATTGGGTAGTGTTCCTTCTGTTTCTATTTTGTAGAAGAGTTTGAAAAGAATTGGTATAAGGTCTTCCTTTAAGGTCTGATAGAATTCAGCACTAAAACCATCTGCTCCTGGGCTTTATTTAGTTGGGAGACTTTTAATGACTGCTGATATTTCCTGAGGGGTTATGGGACTATTTAGATGGTTTATGTGCTCCTGGTTTAACTTTGGTACCTGGTATCAAAGGTACCAATGGACTATTTAGATGGTTTATGTGCTCCTGGTTTAACTTTGGTACCTGGTATCAAAGGTATTCAATGGAAATTGTCCATTTCATCCAGGTTTTCCAGTTTTGTTGAGTATAGGCCTTTGTAGTAGGATCTGATGATTTTTTGAAATTCTTCAGTTTCTGTTGTTATGTCTCCCTTTTCATTTTTGATTTTATTAATTTGGATACTGTCTCTGTGCCCTCTGGTTAATCTGGCTAAGGGTTTATCTATCTTGTTGATTTTCTCAAAGCACCAGCTCCTGGTTTTATTGATATTTATTGTTCTTTCTGTTTCTATTTGGTTGATTTCAGCCCTGAGTTTGATTCTTTCCTGCCTTCTACTCCTCCTGGGTGTATTTGCTTTTTTGTTCTAGAGCTTTTAGTTGTGCAGTCAAGTTGTTAGTGTGTGCTCTCTCCAGTTTCTTTTTGTAGGCACTTAGAGCTATGAGTTTTCCACTTAGCACTGCCTTCAGGGAGTCCCACAAGTTTTGGTATGATGTGTCCTCATTTTCATTGAATTCTAAAAAGCCTTTAATTTCTTTTTTTATTTCTTCCTTGACCAAGTCATCATTGAGTAGAGAGTTGTTCAGTTTCCATGTGCACATGGGTTTTCCATTGTTTTTGTCATTATTAAAGACCAGTATTAGTCCCTGGTGATGTGATAAGATGCAAGGGATTATTACAATCTTTTTGTGTCTGTAGAGGCCTCTTTTGTGACCAATTATATGGTCTATTTTGGAGAAGGTACCATGAGGTGCTGAGAAAAAGGTATATTCTATTATTTTAGGATGAAATGTTCTATAGATGTTTGTTAAGTCCATTTGGTTCATAACTTCTGTTAATGTCAAAGTGTCTCGGTTTAGTTTCTGTTTCCATGATCTGTCCATTGCTGAGAGTGGGGTGTTGAAATCCTCCACTATTATTGTGTGAGGTGTAATGTGTGTTTTGAGCTTTAGTAAAGTTTCTTTTATGTATGTAGGTGCCCTTGCATTTGGAGCATAGATGTTCAGAATTGAGAGTTCACCTTGGTAGATTTTTCCTTTGATGAGTATGAAGTGTCCTTCCTTATCTTTTTTGATTAATTTTGGATGAAAGTCAATTTTATTTGATATTAGAATGGCTACTCCAGCTTGTTTCTTGGGAACATTGGCTTGGAAAATTGTTTTCCACCCTTTTATTCTGAGGTAGTGTCTGTCTTTGTCACTGAGGTGCGTTTCTTGTATGCAGCAAAATTCTGGGTCTTGTTTGTGTATCCAGTCTGATAGTCTGCGTCTTTTTATTGGGTAATTGAGACCATTGATGCTAAGAGATATTAAGGAAAAATGATTGTGGCTTCCTGTTATTTTTGTTATTAGAGGTAGAATTATGTTTGTATAGTTATCTTCTTTTGGGATTGTTGGAAGATTATTTCCTTGCTTTTTCTAGGTTGTAGTTTCCCTCCTTGTGTTGGCATTTTCCATCAATTATCCTTTGAAGTGCTGGGTTTGTGAGAAGATATTATGCAAATTTGGTTTTGTCATGGAATATCTTGGTTCACCATCTATAGTGGTTGAGAGGTTTGCTGGGTATAGTAATCTGGGCTGGCAATTGTGTTCTCTTAGGGTCTGTATGATGTCAGTCCAGGCTCTTCTGGCTTTTATAGTCTCTGGTGAGAAATCTGGTGTAATTCTTATAGGTCTGCCTTTATATGTTACTTGACCTTTTTCTCTTACTGCTTTTAGTAGTTTTTCTTTGTTTTGTGCATCTGATGTTTTGATTATTATGTTATGGGAGGTATTTCTTTTCTGGTCTAGTCTATTTGGTGTTCTGTAGGCTTCTTGTATGTTTATGGGCATCTTGTTCTTTAGGTTAAGGAAGTTTTCCTCAATAATTTTGTTGAAGATATTTTCTGGCCTTTTAAGTTGGGAATCTTCATTCTCATCTATACCTTTTATCCTTAGGTTTGGTCTTCTCATTGTGTCCTGGATTTCCTGGATGTTTTGAGTTAGGAGTTTTTTGCATTTTGGATTTTCTTTGACAACTGTGTCAATATTTTCCACAGTATCTTCTGCATTTGAGATTCTCTCTTCTATCTCTTGTATTCGGTTGGTGATGCTTGTGTCTATGACTCCTGATCTCTTTCCTAGGTTTTCTATCTCCATTGTTGTCTCCCTTTGAGCTTTCTTTATTGTTTTTATTTCCATTTTCAGATCCTGAATGTTTTTGTTTAATTCCTTCTTTGTGTTTTCTTGCATTTCTTTAAGGGATTTCTGTGATTCCTCTTTAAGGGCTTCTACCTGTTTACTTGTACTCTCCTGTATTTCTTTAAGGGAGTTATTTAATTCCTTCTTATAATCCTCTACCATCATCATGAGAAGTGATTTTAATTCTGAATCCTGCTTTTCAGGTGTGATGGGGTGTCCAGGGCTTGCTGTAGTGGGAGAACTGGGTACTGATGACACCACGAAACTTTGGTTTCTGTTGCTTATGTTCTTGCACTTGCCTGTCACCATCTGGTTAACTCTAGTGTTACCTGCCCTCACTGTGTAAGACTAGAGTCTGTATTTCCAGTTATCTTGCTTATTGCAGAGCTCCTCAGAGTCCAGACGTCTCTGTGGTCTTATGATCCTAATCTCCTGGGTGGAAGAACTCCTGGGACTCAGGCCACCTCTTGGATCTGGAAATCCTTCTGCTCTGGGTGCAGTGGTTTCTCTAGGATGGTTCAGGATAAGATGTCTCCCAAGTGCAAACCACCTTGGTGTCTGCTGCTCTGAGTGCAGTGGCTCCTTGGCTGCCCTGAGTGCAGTGGTTCCTCGGCTGCTCTGAGTGCAGTGGCTCCTCTAGGATGACTCAGGATTCAGTATCTCCACAGGACAGGAGCAGACCAACTCTGTGTC
>NW_021620984.1:3374234-3425034 GCF_004785775.1 Grammomys surdaster
TCAGGATTCAGTATCTCCACAGGACAGGAGCAGACCAACTCTGTGTCTGCCCCAGCCCAAAGGCTATTCATAAGTTTTACTTGGGCATAGAGGTGAGATCAATTTTACCATCTCACTCTTGGTGTAGTAATGTATAATATCTAAGAACAAACAACATTGTCCACTACTATTTTATTCTTTTACTTCTGTGTACATGATGTAAAATGAATATGCTTCAGAACTCAAGCAATGAAAACTGGCTTGGGAAATGATTGTCAAATTTTCATCACCTTTTAAGTAGCTTATAGAAAAAGTCATGGCTATGTTCTAAATAGCTTAATGGAAAATTGGAAAACCAATATAAAAGTATAAATAATTATTTTCCTGATCAAGTAATTACTCAATAAAATTCACATATCAGTGACAACCATTTCCACAACTATTGAATACGTAGAATATACATATACATATACATATATATATATATATATATATATATATATATATATATATATTCATGATACAAAAAGTTTGTATGGGAATTATTATCAAACATACACACACACAGACCCACACAGACACACACAGACACACAGACACAAACATGCATATATATATATATATATATATATATATATATGTAATTTCATAGTCCAATAAGAACCACTAGGGTTGTAATTAATTAGTCTATTATATACTTGAGAGAGATTCCTGTCTCCCAAACTTCTACAGTTGTATGTATTTGTTCATTATGAATAGTTTAATTATAGTTAAAATCAAACTTTAAGCAACAGTCAGCAAATATCCTCATTATTGTCATTTTACTCCAGCTACTATTACTCTTAGAAAATAGCCTTTGCTCTATAGAGTGTGGAAGTAACTCATGATTTCACTAAAGAGAAAGGACATTTTTCTTAAAATGCCAATAATCCTCTTCAAGAAATAAATTTTAACAATATCAGTGTAAGAAATATCTGTAAGATGACACTGTGTCTATATGTGCAATGTTAAGAACTGTGATCATAATTGTCATCGTGGATTTTTCTTTTTAATTTATAAAGACCAAATTCACATTTTTGAAGTGAGTGATTATTGCATATCTTCATTTAAGGTCAGGCAAATTTTTGAACATGTTAATCAAAGAGAATACTCATTGTCATATCTTGCTTCTGACATTTAAGAAAAACTCTTCATGCAAATGAGGTATGTGACTAAACTACCAAAGGAGTATATCAAATGCTTAGCAGAGAGATACAATGAGGTTCTCTATATTGACTGAAGTCCTTCATGTGCTTCTTCTAAAGTGCAAATTAGTCTTAGATTCTTCCCTTTGAAGTAGTGTTACCCTTGTACATACACTGCTTAAAGCATACTGATATCTATCATGAATCAAAATTAAAGAACCAACTTAAAATACGTCTATGCACCGAACTTTTATTTCTTATAAAAAGTGCCTAATCTAGAAGGTATTCTCAGTTCATCAAACTATTTTTTCCACTTATAATTGGCTTTTTAAAACTTGAAATATCAGTTCATTTTCCCCTAAGATAATTTTGTTCAAATACTTGACTTAGTTATCTGATTTGATTTTGAATAATTAACTATCTATTTTGCTCTAATTTCCAAAGTCTATTTATTATACAAATTGGACTTCATCAAACAAGAATCCTTAATTGCCTATGATTTGGATAGAGGTTTTATCCACTTATGTTTTACAAATCTTAAATGCAAGAGATGGTGTCTTGAGGAAACCACACCACACACCTTTCTTTCTGAGCTGGAATACTTTCTGGAGCTCATTGGTTGACAGAAGGTTCAGTTTCTTCTGAGTTTACATTATTATGTTAAAATTCCATATCTCAGAGTGTTTTACTTACCTCCTTGTCCATCTGCCATCATGTCATCATGAACAACTCAACACAGTCCCTTATTTAATTAAGACTACTTTTCCCAAAGACCAAATAAATAAGCAAACAAGGATGTTAGGCAGATCTAGAATGATATAGAGAGGTGCTGCTTTACTCTGATTTGTAAATATTTTTATAGGTTCTACTATTTCCTATCATATTGCTGTCCTGTGAATTTAAAAGTTAATAGGCCAGTGGGGGTCCCTTACATTTTACTCTATGTTGAATTTATTGTTGACTGCATGATCTTACCTATCTTTCTCTACCTTAGTTGTAAATTTAACTGTCATTTTCTGGCCTAGGGAACATGACACTATTTCAAAAACAAATTATATTTTAGTATTATCTTTTTCTGATTTGAGCATATTACAACTATATTCTAATATGATCTGATAAACTGAATATAAATTTATGCAAATTTATTGGGAATTATAATTTTTCTAGATACTATGGTGTCTATAATCAGCCTATGCAACACCTTAAAAACAAAGTGAGACAGGAAATTTCAGTGTGGTTCTGTAAAGTCATAATTGAAATGCTCTCTATAGATTAGATTCTTGAGGAAATGAGCTCTGGATTGGAAACTTGCATGTGGTATATCTGATGAACTGGGCAGCATTTTCAAGTTCAGTTTTTGTGTGGCACAAAGCTCTAGAGTCAGAAATGAGGCTGGTGAAGAGGCCAAAGTTTATGTGTTAGTTCCAGAGCTAGACTTAAAAATGAACATGGCTGATGTATTATTACCAGAAGAAGGGAAAGGACTCTGGTACTTCTATTAATGCAGCATTTACCAGAAAAAAAAATGCATGCTTACATTAAAAGACACAGTGTAAATGCTAAGTAGTATTTTGTGGCATTCATTCTTTACATTTACATTGAGCAATATGATTTTATATTTGACCTTTGAAATAGCAATGTTTTACAATCACAAGTTGAAACTTAAACTTCCATAGACAATTTGGCTCCTGCCGTTTTGCTCTGCATTTGTTTGGTGTCTCAAATTGTATTTTTTCCAGTTGTTTCAAGTTGATCTTGGACCAACAACCAAATAAAATTATTCATAGATCTCTTGATAATGAAACTATAAAGACCAGTGTTTCCATGCAAGTGTCTACAGCAAGTTGATTATAGGTGGCCACAGAATCTTGGTGACAGTGTTTTCTCAAAGCAAGCCAACTGACAATGGCAACTGTATCAGGCATATTTTAGATTTTTTCAGAAGGCTGCAATGGCAAATGCTGATCAATAACCATAGATAACATCACTCTGTGTGAGACATATAGCAAACAGGTAAGAACCAAGTTATATGTTTGGATATGATACTTATTAAAATCAAATTTGAGTTTTGAAAATCTAAAGTTATGTTTATAATGAAATACTGAAAAAGGATGGAAACATTATCCACTAAATAATTGAAGGTGGGTTGATGTCTGCATTCTCCCACTGAGGGCCCTAACTACTGGAGGTAGGCTCTTCAGGTTCCATGTCCCCACTATTGGAGATTTAACTAAGATCACCCCCATTGAGTTCTAGAAGTCTATCATATCTCAGGTCTCTGGAATGTTCTAGAGATTTCGTCATCCACTGTCCCACCCCTAGCAATCATATTTCCATTCATTCTCCTGGCCCTCTGGGATTGTTTTCTGTCCCCCCTTCCACACACACACACACACACACACACACACACACACACTTGAACATACTACTACTGAGCCAAAACTCACTGTCTCTTCCTTAGAAAGAGTAATCAAAGAAACATGATCACAGAAAATGTTTGAGTAACACCTTAAATTCAGGGTCTATGTATTTTAGTCATTGTTGTAAAAATATAACATAAGCTCAAATAATACAGAAATGATTTGGAAGAGGGTAAGAAAAAGTATACAGTAGGAGGCAATGAGTGACATTCCACATAAGGGACAGCAGATCATAGAACAAGAGTAAGTAAGCCCCCTGGAAGGATAAACAGTACAGTAAACATAAATGAATTGAAACGCACAAGAACATGTGATTTTAATTGAGGAAAAAAGTAGTTCCCATATGATTCAAACTGATTCATGTTAGAGTTGCCGGAATCTGTTCTCCAATGGCATATAAAATGGAATCAAAGTTAGCAATGAGGAATTTTTAAATTAAAAAAAAGATTTTACAACATAATACATGATATATATTTGCTAAGCATTTTACATACTTAGAATGTCTACTTGTTTTAAAAACTTTGACAGGGATGCTGTCAGTCATTTTCTGTTTTCAAAAACTGACATGAGAAGTTAAAATACTTATTCAAGAGAATGTAGTCAATAATATATTAACATAATTAATATATTACAATAATATTACAATTCCAAAATCTGGGATCCTGAAGTCTAAGAATTAAACTAACTGGCTTTCCTGGTGTTTTGCTTTATCTTCAAAGTTTTAACTATTTTTTCAAAGTATCATTAAAATAAGTACATAGCATACAAATGTTTTTATATTATAAAGTAAAACTATTATAAAAATCAGATCTTTGAAAAATGTGTAAAAACCATTTTGATCATATTCACCTCTTTTCCTAGCCCTTACCCATAAATTTCTCTTTCTTCTTTACCCAGATTTGAGCACCTCCTCCTATTTTCATAGACCATGTAGAATTTCTGTTGCACATGTATTCTTGAATTTTTGTCTCTTTGAATAAATGTGGTCCACTAAGCACTGTACTCTTACAGAAACTTGTCAGTCCCTTTTCCAAGACCTATCAATTGCCAAGAGTTCCTTTACTAGACCTGGAACTTTGTGGGCAACTCACTATGACGTTAAGATGTGGTCCAGACTGAGCTTGTATGGGTCTTGTATATGTTGTAACAACTTTTGTTGAGTTCATACATGAAACTTACCTTTCTGTGTCTGGAAGATACTATTTTATTATAGTCATTCACCACCCATGGTTTGTACACACTGTCTTCTCTGTCATCTGAAAAAATCTATGAGAATTTGAAGGCTGTGTAGCATACATGTTGCCCTTAGGCCTGAGCAATCTCTGATTTTAGGCATAGACCAGTCTTGTGTCTCTGAGCTAATTACCATCTATTGAAAGTAGAAATTCACTGATAAGTGTTAGAATAAACATCAAGTAAATGAAGCCCTTTTCACTGTGTGCTTGGTGTGCTGGTATCCATGTCATTTAACTTGGCTGCATGGATGAAGGCTCTGACTAAAGATGTCTTGTGACTCATGACTTTCTAGATGAGTTTCCATTATCATCAAAGATTTTACTCATGAGACTAAGAAGTGTGTTCCTATGGCAAGATAATGTTTACTTTTAATCAGGGCTATGACAAAGGCTTGATTTAAGAAGTCTCTGGTAAAACTGAAT
The DNA here is from genome assembly GCF_004785775.1 of Grammomys surdaster. Lineage (NCBI taxonomy): Eukaryota > Metazoa > Chordata > Mammalia > Rodentia > Muridae > Grammomys > Grammomys surdaster. The sequence continues at coordinate 3,379,476 of NW_021620984.1, forward strand.
GACAGCATTTAGTATTCCCAAAAACTATGTATCACTTGTAAATATATGATATATGTATATGGTCAGTGATTTTTGAAAAACATGACATATTTTAAAGTTTACATTTGGGCACAAACATTATAGTTGTTCTGTGTTAAAACAATATTGTTTCATTTCGGAATGATGAAAGAAAGAAGAATAATTTCAGTACTCCATTTTCTAAGATAACTTGACCAAATTTATAAGCTTCATTCTTTCTCTCAAGATCCCAAGGTCCCCATTAGAAATACAACTAAATGGTCCATATGTCTTTGTTCATACTACTACTATGGAAACAGAGCTCAATTATGCAAACACTGGAAAGCTAGGAAAAAACACATCCTCAAGATGAAATTGATAACTACAAAGTCTTGTCAGTTTTTCTGTGGACCAAAATCTCTAGATACCTGAGAACAGCAAAAATGTCAAAATGTATCCTCTAGATGACTTTAACATTAAAATGTGGAGTCTTACTAATAGAGACAGCATTCACAGTACAGCAGGCAACCAGGCTGATCTGGCACCAGTGATATAGGTAAAAAGTAAGATTGTGACATTAATTTAATTCAAAAATAGTCAAGAAGAATTCTGGTACTTTTTGACAGAATTCTGCCTTTATCTGAGAAAACTGAATTTGAAATTTCTCAGTATTTTTAAAGCTACAGTCATGAGTCAATGCATTTCCAGAGTCACAAGGTAGGCAAAATGTCTTGGTTGTGTTCATTGTTATCAGAGATATATGTAACTTATAAATGTGGCTAAAGAAATTAACACCCAAAAGAATTTAAATCTTCAACATCATGAATCTTAAGAAAATAATAAATTCACAGTAGGATTATGAAATTATATATATATAAAATCAGTGTATTGTGTTGTGATCATAATAAGTAAGTACTGATTTTCATGGATTTGCAAAGGAGAAATAGGTGACCCTAGCAATGAATTGACATATATATATATATATATATATATATATATATATATATATATATATACACATATACACACACACATATCAAGGAGTTACACCTAGGATTTAAGCAAGCCTATTCTTATTGTAAGCCATATGTTCTGCTACATTGCTTAAAGGAGAGGTGAATAGAGTGCCTGTGAGAAGGGTTCATTTTGTGTCAAGCCTCAGCGAGGGTCGTCAAGGAGTCAGTGTTTTAGTCTGAGCTTAAAGTTTAAAGGAATAACAGAATTTAATTAGAAAAAAAGCACATTGAACACAGGCTGTAATGCTAAAGACAATTAAATGATTTATTTGTGAAAAAGAAGATGAAAAAATGTTATAATTCCATGTATGAGATTGTAAAAAATTATCATTTGCTGTGGGCAATTTCCTTTAAGAATTTAGGACACATGGTCTCAGGATGATTTGTTCTCACAAGATGATCTTATAAAAGATTATTTAGAGAACAAAGTTTTAACTAGTTGTAGTTTTAGCTTTAGACATCAGTGGTGTGTGACATTCTATGAATGCAGCCAAAATTATAGAAGAAGCAGTTAACTACCTATAAAAATTTCAAAGAGCAAAACATTTGAAAGTACAAATCTCATGTGCAACATCTCATAGATAATCGCCATTGGTTTTAGGTATGCAGATGCAGATCAGAGCATTTCCACTGAGAAGAGTTCTGTATGGTCAGAGTCTTCATGACCAAAGTAGCACTTACACCCAATCTATTTTGTCTTTAGGATGAGGCAGACTATAATATGTGAGGTTTCCTATGAAAGCATGAGGAAGTCATGAAGATTCTTTAGAACATTGTTGAACCATTGAGGGGAATGGGAACTGTGGACTATACTCAAATCATATACTACTCACAAGTGGTATGAGGCCCAATATGAAAACAGAAACTTCTGCACAACTTGAAGAATGGTGCACACAAAGGTTAGATGATACTATTAAAGGATAACATGTAGCATTCTCAAAAAATGATATCAAAATAAGCCTATTTAAAATTGTCAGTATTTGAAAAATAACAGAAATCAATAATGGTAGTACCATTAAAAACAGATTCCTACATAAGTTTATGGTATGAACCTTCAAAAATATGAAGATTATTAGACAAAAAGAAATGTCAAATTCTCTAAGGAGGAATGACAGTTAGGTTGTGGTATTTGATTGAGAATCTTCCATTTGGACTACCATCTCTAGTTAGTGATGCTGTTCTACAATGTTAAGAAACCTATGAGAAGTGTAGACTCACTGAAGAAAATGTTACTGGGGAAAGGCCTAGAGAGTCTATAGCTTCACTACGCTTCTTGTTTTCTCTCTGCTTCTTTATGTGTTTGAATATGTCATCTTTCAGCTTCATCCTGGGCTTCCTGCTGCTGCTATGCCTCCCCTTCAATTATGGACTCCCTGATGAGAAGCCCATAACTATAAACCAATATAAAGTCTTTCTACCACAGGTGAATTTTGATCATAGTACTTTATAACAACAACAAGACCTAATTAATCCATTAGAATGACTTCAGTTGAAAACTAGAGTAGAATTGTATCCATAACACATATAGAGGCTATACAGTTTGCAGAGGAATATTAATCTGGCAGTTCTGATCACTTTCAAAGTCAGGTGAGTCACTTGGAATGGAGATACCCCCTTAGTATACACCTTTAATCCCTCTGATTGGAATTCTTTGGTGTACACTGTTAATCCCAAAGTGACATCTAATTGAGGGGCAGACAAAATGAAAAATCAGAGAAAGATTTTGTAGAATGAGTCAGAGATAGGATATATCCAACTTTCAGTAGAAAACCTATTTCCGAGCAAGGCATAGAGAGAGAGCAAATAAGTCATATTCAATCAGTTGAGTTCAGTCAGTTTGGTTAGTCAGTTGGGAGTCATTACAGTTAGTGCAGCACAGTGGAGTTGATTTGCTTCATGAGGTCATGCAGTTCAGTGGAGGTTAGGAAAGGCAGTTGAAGTCAGAGAATAAGAATAATCCAGAAAAATAAAACAAATTGCCAGAGTTAGTTTGAGGCCAAGCAGAGTAATTCAGTGAGAAGCCGAGAGAAGTAATATTGAATTAATCAGCTTTAAGAGGAGTTAAGCCAAAATAGCAGAGTTTAACCAATCAGGTAGAGTTCAGAAAGAGTCATAAAGGATGACCTTATTGAACAGCAAGCCTCTAAGATGACATTATATCGGGCAAATAAAAGTTACTTTTATATCAATTATTCTGGATAACAAAAAATGCTGATATTCTTTTCAAGAAGGGTAAAGGTAAACAGTACTGAAAGAATATAAATCAGAATCTTGACTTCTAGATACTGTACAATAAGGAGACTGTCACACCTGAATTGACCAATTTTATAACATAAATGATTTTGGAAATTATGAGCAACGGTGAAGCCTGATTTTCACAAACAACAGAGAAAACACGCACTTTGTCATGAAATCTGCTTCAAAATAATGTGTGACTTAAATTAGAAATGGTAATAGTAACAGGGTCAAAAAAAGCACTCAAATATTCCTTACATACTCAGTTATGAAAGACTAAGTGCCACCATGGTAGTACTACTTTGGGTTGTTCTGAAAATGTTAGAAATTGAGGCCTACTGTAAGAGAAGAGTTTAGTTGAGGAATGTTCCTGTATGTGTACATGTCTGTATATGCATGTATATATGTATGATATATATGAGATATATGTATATGTATGTTTATGTACATATGTGACATATATATGAACATGTTTTCACATATATGTATATCAAGTAATATCCCTTATGTAACCTACTATACAAACACACACACATATACATACACACACACATACACACACACATACACACACACACACACACACACACACACACACACACACACACATCTGTCTTCTCATGGTCTACAGTCTGTTTGCTTCCTAACTGCTAAGATGGAAATGTTTTTTCTCTGTTAAGTACTCCCCTTTATGATAGGCTGACTCCATTCTTCAGTATCTCCTGTTAGAGAATGCTAGTAGAATTTTATATTATTACAGATAAGGAAACTCAGTGTCACGGATCACAAAACCAGTTGCTGCACTTACAAAGACAAGAAAGAGAGCTCTGCAAGTCATGAGTGATTCAAGATATATTACTACAGGAGGTTATAAAGCCGCAGATTCACCCTGCTTAAAGTGTGTGATCCCAAGTCAATAATTTAAATATTTCTTGCTTTAATTATCTCCTAAAAGAGGAAATAATATACTAACTAATACAGTTTTCTTAATTATCAAATGTAGATAGTATTGAAGACAATATGCAATAAAAGATGAGGATTAAATCCATGTAAAACATGTTACCCAGAGTATAGCATGCAGTAGAAAATATTAAATATCATTTATTAATGCATTATTAATGTGTAACATTTTATTATGTGTCCTCAATATTATAAATGTGTACTTTTTTTAGATCAAATACATTTTATCTAGGATGTTTATCCACGGTGAATAATGAAGTCGTCTAATAAAATGAATCTCAGTATTTCCCAGAGGGACTATAAACAGCACAAGCTACCTACCCCTCAGCAAGAACAGGGCAATCTGTGACCATATTTTCATGGCATAGATTATTTTTACAGTCCTTTTTCCAAAGTTTTCTATCTGAAGTAATTCTTTCTGCATGTATAAAATTATAATTATTATATTTTGCAAGATGGCCTGAGAGCACTTTTAAAGAGTTAGACGGTGAAATTGCCATTATCCTGGAGTTGACCCTGGAATCATTATTCTTCCAATTAGATAAGTTTCACACATGACTAGAAAAAAATGATGTGTAAATATTTTTTATATATACAAAGGTTCTAAAATGTTTTTGAAGAAATTGTGAACTGAATTAAATTGTAACTCTAAGATCTTAGCAGGGCAAAATGGCAGCTTAATTTTTGTAAATCATATGTTTAAGTATATCTAATACATATAATAATCATGTATGCACATTCATTTATATGTATTAGCAACATATTAACCATACATACTTAATTTGCTTTACAAAAACAAACTTAATAAGCTAATCATTTTACTCTTCAAATAAACTTTTTCCTGAGAAAAATAACTTTTTAAAAATATCTAGCTTAGATGAACTTCTATTTATGAAAATGTCAGAGCAGAGACCACAATGTGTGTGCATATGCAATTGAAAGCATCAAACTTTTGTAGATCCTTCAAAAATGTGGACAAATTCATTTTATGTTCTGTACTTCTCTGATAGCCTTTTCTAAATAGAATCTAAGAGGAATTTTACTGGACTTCATATCCTGGTAAACTCTCTTAATCACCTGTACAATAAGGAACTGTCTTACAGGACAATGTTCAATTGTAGCCACATGCAGAATATGAACTTTAAAAAAGAAATAAGCACAATCAAGTTCTTGCATCATCTCCTTCATGATTTTCTTGCTGTAAATTATCCAACTCTGGAACTATGACAATAATTTATGTTGAGAATTATTGCCATCCTCTTAAAGACAGCATCAAACATGAAAAGACCAGTCTTTTATTTTTTTTATCATCAACCAATTCCTAGGGCCAATAAAAATAAACTGCTTTTATGTTCAGTATTTACTGATAACATTGCATATTATCATTCACCTTCTTCGACAGTGGAAGACTACTGGGAACCTAAACAAGTTGAGTAAATAATTCTTGGTCCACTTGTGTCAAATACACAATAAAAATAGCCTGAAGCTAGAATTCCCATGCACTGTTAACAAGAAAGCTGACAACCAAGGATTCTCTTCTGTTTCATCCATCCATTTTTATTAATCATTTTATTCATTTACATAAATTTTTAAAGCTTAAAACAGTGAGATATATTACTCATTGTATGTTACATGAATAAAAGTATAATTTATGATGGAATAAATACATGCATGAAAACGTGTAACTAAAATCAAGACCTTTATCAAGCCATATTGTAATCAATATCACCTGTATGATTATACTTTATGAATGTACAAGCATCTGTATCCGGACCAATCTGGTCTTCATGTGTTATTTCTTCCTCAAGTTTCTCATCTGTAAGCATTAGCTCTACTATGTTACACAAAAATTGAGGGTTTATGCATCCAACTAAGGATTATACTATTTTGTCTCATTGTTTGCTTTTGCTTTGTTTTCGTCTCCCTTTCTCCATTAATTCCTCGATCATTTACCTCTATTTCGCTCTTGTTTTGTGCTTTGACCAAATACTGTATGAGAGGCAGCATAATAGAATAAGAATTTGACATTATGACCTGAGGGTAATAGTCCATCATGGTAAGAAACTTAAATCAGTTCAAAAGAGAGGTTGCCGGTCACAGTGTGAACATAGTCAGAAAGGACAGAGCTCTTTCTTCCATGAAATCCAGGATCCTAGTCCAAGGAATGATTACTGTCACCTCAGTTAACCTAATAAATGATGTCCCACATGTATGCTCAGAGTCTTACCTTCTAAATCATTCAATATTCTGTCAAAGTGATTATCAATTACAGGGTATCATACTTATAGTTAGCTAAACTTTGGTCTAAAAACTAAATTTTTCAGCTGTCTTTTCTATATAGGTATTTGACAGAGCAAAAGTCTAGATAAAACAATATACTCATTTTAGAGTCTGAGTCTAAGGATAGAAGTCATATTTAGTTTTATCAAAAATCCCATTTTATGATTCAGATCAGTTTGGATCAGCATATAATTGGCTATTTTTATTAATTGAGGAATACTAGATATTCTATTGAGAGCCAGCGATGTATCCAAACCTAATTAAGAGTTATATTGGACAGGGTTTTAATCTATTTTAAAGCTGTCTATAATCATAAAATTGTGAGCAGACCCATATTTTATAAAAGCATTCCTAGTTTAAAAACAAAAATTTTATTATACATGAAAGAAAACTGTAAAACAATTGACATATTTTTATGTGAACTTTGGTGCAAATTGAATTAGCAAAAATGAGGTTTACAATAAAATCAAATTTTATAGAAATTATGTTCATTAAATTTCTAGGAAGTAATCTATAGTCTAAATCCTTACACATCTAAAGCTAAACTCTTTCCCCCTATGAAGTCTTTTATATTTAATAACTTAAAAATCTTTATTAGAACTAGATCTTACAGATTTAGCCCTTGAACAGTGGTAATCTCATAAAAATTAAAGGCCAAGGGCCCTCTGTTCTCCAATTGTGTGTTGTATCCCTCCAGCACCTATAGCATTTTCTACTAATTTCATACCCTGCAGGATATGGGAAAACATATGTAATCAAGATTTCATTAATTATTTCACAAAAATATTAAAACAGTATCCAATGCAAACTTTAAAATCTTTATTACCTTATTGAACATAATTAATAAAGTTTCTGTACTACCAAATCTCAGTTGGTATACTAATTAGAACCTAAATTTCTATTGACTTTCCTCTAAACATAGTGATACAATACTTTTAATTATGCTAAAAGAGATTAGTTTCTGGCATTCTTTCTATCAAATTAACATTTTGGTCAAATCTGTAGTAAATTTTGGCAGAAAAGTTCCTAGTCTTCCAAACACATAGGAGCAGTTTATTTGATGTTAAGGGAAATTGTGTTTCTGTCTGGGTGTCTGTGAGTGGGGATTGGTTGGTGGTATGTGGACATCGAGAAGTCAGTAGAGGACATCCTGATCTTCCACTATCTCTCTCTAGATTATTACTTTGAACCAAAACCTCCTGGCAGACATATCCAGACCTGGCATTTGGTAGATGGTAGCAATTAAAACTCTTCATTAGGACCATACTGCAAGTCTTCTCACCTATTGATTCAAATTTCCCAAGCCACATATGCTGTTTTTAAATGAAGAATACTATTTTGGCTATCAAGGCTACTCTAATAAAATTCTAGAGATGTAGTATCATAAGAACAACAGCAACTCATTTCTCACAGTTTCAGAGGCTACCTATTCAAGTTTCTGGAAGGCTTTGTGCCTGTCTAGCAAGCACCTGTTTCTTGCTGCTTCAGAGACAGCCATGTCTCCACTTGTATCAAACACAGAAAGGGTTAAATATATTGAATGAGTGATGAAAGTACCCATGAAGACCCAACTTCCAAAGGTGTTTTTTTTTTCCTGATGTCACATCACTGCTTTATGTTATATCACAAGAATAATGACATTATGACATTAGCATACAATTTTAGAAACTATATGTGTTCCATCATTGCATTCTAACCCTGGCTCTCTAATTTCATTTATTCTTTGAAATACATTTATTTTACTTTAATATTCATGAAAATATTAATGTATATAATCTAAAACTTTACAGTGAAGGATATGTTTTCTTTCCTTTAATGTTCTAGCCTCTAGGTTTGCTGAGTTTGTGGTTTCTAGTAAAGAACCAGGGTGTTGAGGTTCTAGGAATACCAAATGCCACCAAATATTGTATCTGGTGGATTCTTGTTTCTTGTTGATTTTACAGACTGCTGTGTCCCCACTAGAGATATACATAGGAAGATGTTGAAGTCAAAAAGTCACAACAGCAGAAATATACCCAACCAGGATTGTAGCAATTTTGGGTGACATATATATTTCATGATATTATCATCTTCTTCCAAGAAAATCTGGGCTGTCTGAGTCCTGTATTTGACACATTATCTTTATATTAATGATGAATCCCATGTCTGACTTTACCAGTAAGAGATCTTGGAAGTTAAAATGTCTGTCCTCTATGCCTTAGAACATAATTTCTACCTCTACTGTATTGTATATAGGTCAGTAAGATGTGTCTAGTGAGACCTCAATATATACTGCATCGTCTTTCTATTTTCTGCATAAGATGACCTTAGAAAATATTATGACAGTTAATCTAATCCATGTGTTGACTAATAGCTTATACTATTATGTAATAAGTATCTGACCATGAGGAGTCATTTCTAGGTTAAGTAAAGAAAATTATTTATTATTCAGTGAGGACAGGTAGAGTTGACTGCAAAGGAACAAGGGTCAAATAAACTGTACACTTAACCTGTTGCCAATGCAAAATCATAGTTTTAATTACTTCTAGTGAACATCAGAATAGACCATAAGACCAGGATATTTAAAAAGAGTTTTAAAAGTCTATAGCAAGCTAAAGCTACTTACATTCAGAATCACTCCACAAAAGACAAACAAAATCAAAGAAAGCATATTATTACTCAAGAACACCCTAGCTAAATCAGACCATCTCACTTTTTCTTAAATCAAAACTCACCAATTTTTTGTATTACAAAAAAGGGCGATTTGTGATTAGGTTTCTAGTATCTTTCTTATGTCTTAGGTCTATCTAATACCCATGTTTTAAGAGCATGAATACAAGCTCTGTATTTTGTAAAAATTTGAGTACCCCTTTTTCTTTTTTTATTTGATATTTTATTTATTTGCATTTCAGATGCCATCCTCCTTCCCCATTAACCCCCCCATTAATATTCTATCCCATCCCTCTTCCTCCTTTTTTGCCTTTATACTGTTTAAATTACATGCAAGTATTAAGGTTAGTTCTAGGTTGAGGAACTAGCAATGCAATAGATGCAAATAGTCAAGGAACAAGTAAGACAATAAACCCAGTTAGTCAAAGAACACGCACAACAATAAACAGAGTTCCATGATCACTACTGTGATCACTATTTCTAAGGGCTTATCAGGATGACCAAAATATCTGAGCCTACTTCCCAGAAAGCTTTCTAGTGGGTGAAAAAAAATGGGATGAAAGATATGGCATCTCCTGTTTCATATTGTGTCCATCTACTCCTGATATTTTAATGGTCAAGTCATTTTCAACTACTTTTAGCATAAAAATATGTTTAACATCTTAAAATTAAATTAACAATGCTACGACACACAGTTAAATTTGGACTGCTGCTCATTATAGTTGATATATATATAAAATTGTCTATACCCCAACATTCTAGTTTTTTGTCAACTTAAAGAGATATAGTCCAATAATTTTAACCTGAATCCCAAACCAAACATTGAACACTGCTCTATGAGTCCTTCAGCTATTTCTGGCTTAAGTAATTCCTGCCATTCTTGAAAGGTCATGATCAGGATTCTTACATATAAGAAAGAAAAAAAATTCTCTGAAGTTGTGCCTATCACCAATGATTAATTAGCAAACTTTAGTGTATGCTATGGAGGAGGTGAGGCAATAAAATTACATCCTTGCTAAGAATGCAGGGAAATTTAATTGCAACAAGAAGAATAAAAATGAGGAGGGAAAACAAATAGAACAGAAACAGGGGAAAGGTGAAGAACAGAAAGAGGAGGTGGAAGATAAAACCCTACTGCTCCTTTCTTTAGTCAGGAGTTGTCAGGTTGAAGTCTCTACAGAACTCTTTAGACCATCTTGCACATAATAATACACAGATTGAGCTCATTTCTATTGTTTCTCACATTCACTATTATAGGCAATATCGCTTTAAAATCAATAAAGTGACTTGATAGGATTTATGGTTGTTTGCCTGAAGAGGGAATAAGATTACACACAGATTTTAAAGTCCAGAATAATGGCCCTCTTCAAACCACTATATTACATTATTGCCTTTTATATCGAAGAAAATAGTCTCTAGGTTGGGTCTCTTCAACATACAATCTGTATCTCATGGCCTTGTCTGTTTAGGGGAGGGTGGTCATGTGACTTATGTATTCAAAGAAAGTAGAGAAATAGCAATGTTTGCTTGTCCCAAGTGGAGAGTTTAAGATGCAGCAGTGTCTGCTAGAGCCTCGCCTCTTACCACTATCATTTTTCCACTTGAAAACATTCAATAATAGAGCTCTGAGAGATTATGGATTCATAAAATGAAGAAGCCTGGGTCACTGAAAGATCACTTGAAATATAGCCATCCACTGAAGATGAATAATCTCCCAAAGCTTTTATGTGAACATAAAATACCTTCTATAGTATTGTGTCTTAACATATTTGAGTTTCCAGACTCAAATATGTTAAGTTTAGAAAACAGGGTGTAGAAGTTAATAGAAAACAAAATGAGCAACAAACAAATAAAACACTGTCCTTGTTTCCTTAAATCAATAAATTCATTAGTCCTTGTGGAAAAATAAATGGCCCAATTTCATATTTAATAAATTAAATTTGCATAAAATTATAAAATACATGGCAAACAACAATACCATAAACCTCTGGAAAAAATTTAAAGAGAGAGTTGGTATCACTCCAAAGAAGGAAAAGATTCTGTGAAGGTAACCCTTACATACAGACACTGATTTTCCAAAACATTAGTTAGTAACAATGTCTAATGATGAGATAATATAGCTAATTTCAATATTAGGTATACTTTAATATGTGTGCTATTATAAGTCACCAGCTCATTAATTCTCACTAAAACATGAAGTTTTAAAATCTTGAATTAACATGTGGTCTAGGATAGAAGATTAATCTCCCTCTCTCTCTCTCTCTCTCTCTCTCTCTCTCTCTCTCTCTCTCTCTCTCTCTCTCTCTATCTCTCACTCTCATTTGGGAAATATTTACAACAATGAGTACAACTTGACCTTGGACTCTCAGCTATTTAATTGATAAAATCTCCCAGAGGATCTCTCTGTCTAGACTCTCTCCAGATGTAACATCACCTCTACAGATCTTTTGAATTATATTAATTTTCTCCTTTTAATGATTGACATTAATCAACCTACTATGGTGGTCATCGATACCACAGTGACATTCTACTATCCTACAGAATTACTTTCTGCTATGCAGTCATGGCTAACTACTATTACCAGTGTCTGCCTTAAAGAGATGAATTATTTCCAGGACTTTTATTTTAGTAGAACATACAAAAATATATACTTATTCTTTTAACTCATTTTGCAGAAAGAATTAACCAAATAATGACAAAAAAACCCAATCCTGTATCATAAATTGTTTTCCTCTTTTGTACTTCTGTATATTTTTTATGTATTATAATAATCACTATATGAACTATTAATAATGCATGTGTTTATGAAGGGCTATATGCACATGTAAGTGCAGACAGTCATAGAGTCCAGAAAAAAGTCTTGGATATGCCTAACTTGGAGTTACATTTTATGTGCCTGCCAGTGTGGGTCCTGAAAATCAAACCTTGGTCATATTCAAGAACAGTCTGTTTCTTAATGTCTGAGCCATCTGTTCAATATTCCACAGTTTTAACATAACAGAAAGTATTCAGTCAGCCTCACATGGTGCATGTTACCCCTGAGAAACATGTAAACCTGATTACTTTCTCATGACATATATTTTTTTTTAACCTGAGAATCAATTGCAAAAAGCCCTAATTTCTTTCCCTTATAATCAACTATTTTTAAGAAGCCTGAGTATATCAGATCATCATTACACATCTTAATCTCAGGTAATTCATATCAAGATGTCATGCTAGGAAATATAATATTTGTTACCTCAGAGCTGAAACCAGAATAGAGGTGAGGTCACAGGTTTCTGTGTGTTCCAGTAAATCAATTGTCTGAGATTTGAACCCACTCAGACTTCAGTATCATTGGAGAATATATAAATGCAGGAGTGGTTCAAGGGGTTTGAAGTTTCTTCTCAGTTTCCCAGTGGTAACATTGGCAGAGGTGAATATGAGCCCCTACTTTTCAAACCATAACAGCAAATCTTCATGTATTCTACACCCATATCTGATGTCTCAATGTATGCCAACGATCAGTACTACTGGGGTTATTATGTTTTATATACAATATTCATATGTTTATGTATGTGTACATATACATATGTGTGTATGTGTATTTTAAATGTGTTTTGCTTTTCAAATATATATATATATATTCACATAAATATGTATCACTGTGTGTGTGTTTCTTCATTATCTTTAAATTATGTGAAGATAAAAAATAAATACCTAATTCTAATATTTTTCTTCCCTCGGTTTCCAAAATGCTTCTCCAGCTCCAAAATCTTCACTGTATTCTCTGAAACTCAGAATGAGAACATCGGAAAAATATCATTTAACGATAAATATTTAGCTCTTTAAAATTCATTAAGTAATTCACTAAACTGAATATGCAGCACTGAACAGCCACAACTCTATTTTTTATAAATGATGATTAAAATTATTAATTTTGAAAATAGCATATAAAAGAACTTTGTTTAACCCAACCTCATTAAAATTCAAGGCAATCATTATTTTAACTATTATTATAATATGGTTTCTTAGAGTTTAGTAGGGAAGAAGATACTCATATTAAAAATAAATAACCTAAGTCACACTATAAAATGGGCTTTGTGGTCAATACTCTATATGCATATAGTAGTAATTTATGAGACAAGGGAATCAGAAGTTTAATATCATCCCTGACTGACTACATAGGCCAGCCTTTGTAAAGACTAAGTTTCAAAACATTATGTAAGACTTTTATTTTATAATGTAATTTTCAAGTCAAACTACAAATATGAAAGGTGCTCAAGACTTTCGACTACATATTAGAAAGCAAGAGTTTCTTATTTGTTGCCTATGCCCTGGACTACTTGCTGCCTAATCCTACCTGCACTTCGGTGTTTGAGGTGAGGTAGTGTATATTCAATGACAGAGACTCCACAGCAAGCTCTCCGAAACACTGTAGCAAGTTCCTTTTAATATACCCTACACCCATGCCCCTATTTGTCCCAAGAAAAGCATGTCTTCTAAACAGCAGTTTCCGATTGGCTGGCATTGTCTGCACCGGTAATCCTTGATCACTCAGGCAGTCCTCAATTAGGTCCTCCTACAGGAGATGCTTTTGCAGCAGCATGTCATTTACATAGTGGCAGCCCTTTCGTTCCTACTACACGTATTTTTTTTTTATTTCTCCCTACTATAGTCTATAAGGTAAGCACGTTGGCTCTAACATTTTTATAAAAAGGACATGTGGTCAAAGGTCAACTGTGACAAGAATGTGGTAGGAAGCTAGTGAGATAGGAAGACACAATGGAATGGGGTCTCCCAGGACAAGAAGAGATTAAAAGATCAACAAAGAGGCATAGGTGGAAGAAGAGAACCTTGACCTCATGAAGGCTAGATGCCCCAGGGGGTGGGAATTTTGAGGGTGGGGAGGTGGGAGTGGGGGGGAGTAGATAGAGGTTACATCCACAGAGAAGAAGGAGGAGGGGTGAGGGGATTGGGGGTTCCGGGGTGGGTGGGGGATGGGGTAAGGGGACAACATAGGAAATGTAAATAAAACACCCAATAATAAAAAAAAAAGATCAACAAATAGCTTTTGTTTCAAAAATGAGATAATGAAACCTATTTCTACATAACATAAGAAACAATAATATTTGTAAAAAGTGTTTATGTTAGAATTTTACATCAATTTTAATAATATTGCTTAAATTGTATTAGAGAAGCTGGGAAAATATAACCTTTTCAATAAAATAAATGTTTCAAGAACTGTTTCAAGAATTGCTGTAATTTTGGTTATTTATGCAAGATTCTGTTTTGGTATTCGATAGATATGGATATGAAATTTTCTTGTTTCTATCCAGTTAGAGGTTAATATCAAAAAAGAACACCGTTATTATCCTTTAAGATAACAATGATTCAATATAAATGTTAGTACTGAACTGGCAGTATCTTGCTCCCTCAAAATATGTGTCCAAGAAAACTTAGTACTTCTTGAGTGTATATGACTTCACTAATGTGAATATTTTCTTAAATAATATTTTTGAACAGCATATTCAAAAATATTGGTAGCATATGTTAATTTCCATCTCTCTCTCTTTGAATTTTTCTTTCGTGTGTGTGTGTGTGTGTGTGTTTGCACAGAGGTCAGAATGGGCCACTAACTGTCTTTTTTTCTTTGAGATGGGGCCTATGAATGAACCTAAAGCATCTCAGTGTTTTAACACTTAACTATAAATCAGGAAGTTCCATTTAAATACATAAGCTCTGGGGTATAATTCACATGTGGGTACCGCTACCTTATTAACAGGCTGATGTTAACTAATATATTTGTCATTAGGCATCTGAATTCAGGTCCTCACCATTGCACAGCAAGCACTCATCAACTGAACTATAGCCTCAGAAAAAAATTCTCTCTTTTCTTTTTGTAAAGTAATATTGTTATAATTCAATAATTTTTTATTTGATATTTTATTAATTTACATTTCAAATGTTATCCCCTTTCCCAGTTTCCCTTCCGCATACCCCCTCTCCCATACCTCCCCGCCCTGCTTTTATGAGGGTGCTCCCTCATCCATCCCCTGACTCCCACCTCACTGCGCTGGCATTCCCCTACATTGGGGCATCAAGCCTTCACAGGACCAGGGGCCTTTTCTCCGATTGCTGCCAGACAAGGCCATCCTTGACTACACATGCAGCTGAAGCCCTGGGTCCCTCCATGTGTATTCTTTGGTTTAGTCCCCGGGATCTTTAGGGGGTCTGGTTGGTTGATATTGTTGTTCTTCCTATGCGGTTGCAAACCCCTTTGGTGCCTTAAGTACTGTCGCTAACTCTATTCGGGACCCCAAGCTCAGTTCAGTTGTTGACTGCAAGCATCTGCATCCATATTTGTCAGGCTCTGGCAGAGCCTCTCAGAAGACAGGTATATTATTTACTATATTGTTGTGATTGTAAATCAATAGTTGTGCTTTTCCAGTTTTTCTAGTGTTTTCATTACCAACATTTTTGGCTCTATTCTTGAGCAACCTTTTAATGGTAAATTAACAAATCATGGTTGAGTATGTTTATGATATACAAAGTAAGGGTGTAACATATTAATGTAGCATATAATAATTAAGTCAATCTACTTAATGTACTTGTCCCATCAAACATATGTTTTTGTAGTGAAGATGTTTGACATTTATGCTCCTAGAAGTATTAAGATGAACATCAGTGTACTATCAACACTCTGCTTCACATTGAGAAATAGCCCAAAAATAAAAAGCAAGTTGCTCCTTTCTGACTGAGTCTTTCACCTCTGAAAGTCTTCTCTCCATTATCCACATGCAATTCTCAGACTCCTCTCTTCTCTTATGAACTTGATGTTTTTAGAATCCGAGATCCGGGTTACTGCATAAAGTGGTTGTTTCCTGTCCTATCACTAATTCCCATAATATGATGCTATCTAATCCCATCCATAGAATGACAAGTAAATTTCTGTCTATATAATCTTAGTGAATATTGTATCTTCACTGGTATACAGTATTACCAGATAGACTTTGGCATTAAATGGCCAGATTGAATGTGTAGATACCATTTTTACTATATATTTAAAATATATAATGTATTATATATGTAGTATTATTTGTATATATTTATATTATGCTATATGTGTATATGTATGTGTATGTATATGTATACACACATATGGCCCAGTTTCAATAAATAACTACCATGTATACCTTATTCATATATATATATATATATATATATATATATATACAAAATATAGTCTTTGGAGTAAGGGTTAGCATTGTCATGATGAATCAGGTGGATAAAATAAAACTTACGTTGGCTATCATGAGTTTACCCATGGATTAAAAGTTTTAAATTTTCCATTAGTAGCAAGTGTAAGGAAATATGAAAGCTAATAAAAATCTAATAACACAGCATTAGTGAGTGTATATTGACCAAAACAAATAAACAGAAACAATTTAAAACAAGAAAGGTGAGTATTATGTAGTCAATTTGAAATATCACATTTAAGAACAAAATTTCTACGCTCTATATACAACCAAGAAAAGTATGTATGCAAATACTTCTTACATGTAAATAGTCATAGATTAGATGTCTAAATAACCTTGAAATCAATCTTTATTAAAGTAATAAAATAAACCATATAATTCTTTAGCATCCACTGCATAACAAATGAAATGACTATATAATTCACAATAGTATTGAAGAAACTAACAGAACTAACTGAATTAGAATCTAGCATCAAAGATCAGCCTTTTTGTACAAGCTTCCAAAAGAAAGAATACTAAAGTATTGATTTGACTAACGAGTATATATCAGATAAAAAAAATAAAGGAAAGCAGACAATGGACTAAACTAAGAAGGTTTTAAAAGGTAGACACTGATTAGATAAGGAATAAGTGTAAACTATTCTGAAGCCCAATTAGAAATAACACAGTTAAACATTAGGTAGAACTCACAAAAACCTGTATAAGAGGGGAGGAAAGATTTTTAAAAACCAGAGTGGTCAAATGCACCACAAGAAAACACACAAACCAATCAAAATCGTCTCATAGGGTGTCACAGGGGCTGAATCGTCTACCAGGGACGTATGCCCTCTATATGTATGTTTCAGTAGTGAAGCTTGATCTTCTTATGGGACTCTTAGTAGTAGAGGCAGGAGCTGTCTCTTACTCATTTTCCTTCTTTAGGGACGCTTCCCAATGTTTTGCCTCATCCAGCCTCAATACGAGGGGAAATGTGGAGTCTTATTGCAACTTGATAGGCCACATTTGATTGATATTCATGAGAGATCTGCTCTATTCTGAAGTGAGACAGAGAATGGGGGGAAGGGTCATGGGGGAGGGATTGGAAGGAAAGGGGATAGACTAGACTGTGGTCAAGGATAGGGTTTAAGAAAGAGAAAAGTAAGAAAGGAAGGAAGGAAAGCGAGGAAGGGAATATAAATGTATTTATAATAAAGGAAGAAATAAATGATTCATCCAGCTATACATTATAATTTCTAGCATGTTTCTGTTACATATTCACCAATAATAATAATAATAATAATAATAATAATAATTACTATGTGATTTCTTCATTTGAATTTTGTTGAAAACTTATTAATTTAATCATGATTTTAAGTAAAACTGGCTTCAATTTACTATTACTAAATAGACAAATCACGTGGTAAGACACTTACGTGATTTACCGTTTCTAGCTTGAAAACCTGGATTTGCAATATAAATGTGTCCTCATTAAAGTAGCTAGAAGTTAAGGTGGTCAAACACCTGATATTTATTTATTTTAAAAGACTAGATAAAGTAGGTGAATATCCTATTACTATTTATTGTTTCAAATTCAGCTTCAGCCTCAACATCAAGGACTATTTATCATTCCTCAGAGGTAAATGACCTATGTTCAACAAAATTTGAAAGATTTTCCACAACACAATATAGCCTTTGATAGGTATGTTCTGTCTACCTGCTTTGAACCACAGTTTTCTCTCCTGGCTGTCCCAAGTAAGTTGACAACCCAACGTTAGCTGCATTGTAAGCTCATTGCTACACTGCTCTCAGACTAAATAATTAACTGTTTTGCCATACTCCTTTGAAAGATGTTACCCTTTCTTTTAAAGTAGATTGGAACACCTTTCCTCTTTGAATGTCTTTGATGTCTACTAATGGTTGTTATTTTTCTGTCAAAATCAGAATAACAATTTTTAGGGAATATCTATGAATTTTTCATATGACAACAATCTGGGGAGTTAATTTTATAACTTTTATTCTGAAATTTTGGCATATGAAGAGAAAATATAACTTTGATCTCTTTTTCTTTTTAGATTAAAGTATTAATGAAAGCAAGCTTGCGAGCTTAAAGTTTATATATATGCTGTTTCATTTTTACCTGTTACAAAGGTAGACACTTGGACAGTATGCAAAATTAAAAGACTGGAAATACAGAAATATAGGAAGTGTACGCTCAGCCCTTCAGTCATTGCAGAGAAGCAGGAAAACAAAACAAAACAAAACAAAAGCATCATTGTCAAAATGAAGAATGCTAACCATTTAGCATCGTCTTATATTTTGATAACCAAAGCTCATGGTTATAAACATTTTCCAATAAATCCTCCTGAACACCACTAGTTTAGTTGTGTGTAAATATGTACGTGGGAGTGTGAATTTTCTTTTGGTGTGTGTGTGTGTGTGTGTGTGTATCTGTATGTATATGTGGAAGACAGAGGTTGTAGATCCACTGATAACAACCCACATTTTTACCCTGAATCCAGGTTTCACACTAGCCTGATACAAACCATCTAAGCTAGGCTATACTGGTTAGTGAGCCGTACATGCATAGGCCTGCCTTCCCACCTCTGTGAGTGTAAGCAATTGTCAACACATTTACTTTCTTATTTCCTTGTGTAGAACCAGGGGAAAAAGTCTATGCCACAGTGATTGTCAAGTAAACATTTTATCATCTCATCTATATTCCCAGTCCTATAACTTAATTTTTAAATAAAATACTACAATAACTTTAAACTGCTCCACCATACTCTGTCTACAACACATCAATTTTAGGATAATTTTATCCAACGTTGTATATTTCATAGTATCTATGACAGACTAAAATTATCTGCATTATTCGTGTGTTCTATGGATTATTTTATAATAGCTTCCTTTGGAACACTGTCTTAATGCCTAGCCTCTGGCTTTTTAACTTCCATTCTTCTACCTTTCTGTAGTTCAATTTAGCATTAAAATTCTATGGACACTGTTATCACTATGGTCATAAAAATCTGGAGTAGTCAAATCTAAAGCTAATTTTTCACAACAATTATTGGGATCCCTTCCATAGCATTTTGTAAATATGAATGTAATAGCTCCTCCACAGACCTTACTTGCATAAGGACTTTTGTTTAGTTGTATTTGTTTTACCTACTTTATTTATTTACATTTCAAATGTTATACTCCTTTTCATTTTCCCCTCTGCAAACCTCCTATCCCATCACCCTATCCCTACCTCTACAAGGGAATGATTGGCTGTGAGCATCTGCATCTGTATTGGTCAGACTCTGACAGAGCCTCTCAGGGGACAGTTCTATCAGGCGCCTGTCAGCAAGTGTTTCTTGGCATCAGCAATAGTGTCTGGATTTGGTGTCTGCAGATGGGATGTATCCCAAGGTGGCATAGTCTCTGGATGGCCTTTCCTTCAGTTTCTGCTCCACTCTTTGTCTCTGTATTTTCTTTAGACAGGAGAAATTATGGGTTAATATTTTTGAGATGGGTAGGTGACGCCATCCCTCAACCAAGAGTCATGCCTAACCTCTGGATATGGTCTCTACAGGTTCTCTCTCACCTTTGTGTGTATTTCAGCCAATGTCATCCCCATAGTGTTGTGGGAGCCTCTTGCTTTTCTGGCATCTGGGATTTTTTTTTCACTCATATTTTGACTAAAATCATTTTTGCTGTGTTTTTCCTCACTGCCCAGTGCTTAAAAATTCAGTTGCTGAATTCCTTGCCTTTTATTACTTGAGCATTAACTATTAAGAACCCATGAACCCCAACTGTCCCTGATGTCCACCCTTCTAAGTGCCCCATAGAAACTTATTGTAATATATGTCTATATATTTGCATGACTTTTATATTTGAAAGATCAAAGATGCCCCAATTGGAAAGTTCAAAATGGAAATGTTATCGTATTTTTCCTAAATTCTCAATATACAGTATGACTGTTTAAATGAGATGGTCCTATATCCTTAGACACATGAATAATTTCTTTCCAGTGAATAAAATTTTATGAATAAGTTTAAAATCTGTGTCTTTGCTTGAGAACGTATGCCAATGAGGGCAGAATTTGAGGTATCAAAAGCCATTTCTATTTCTGTGCTTCCTGAGATGTGAATACTTATCTGTTTCCCCAGCTACATGTTACATGTACCCTCCCTCTGGCTATCATTGAATACTTTTCCTCTGCTCACATGAGGTGAATCAAATTTTACTATAACTATCATTGTTCATTGTTATCTAAACAACAGAAAAATAACTAACATATATGTCGGTATTAGAAAGTAGGCTGCTGTTGTGAAAATCCTAATCTGTTTTGTGTGTGTGTGTGTGCTTGTGTGTGTGTGCTTGTGTGTGTGTGTATGTGTGTGTGTGCTTGTGTGTGTGTATGTGTGTGTATGTGTCTGTGTGTATATGGGCTTGTGTGTGTGTATGTGTGTGTATGTGTCTGTTTGTGTCTGTGTGTGTGTGTGCTTGTGTGTGTGTGTGTATGTGTCTGTGTGTGTGTGTGTGCTTGTGTGTGTGTATGTGTGTGTATGTGTCTGTGTGTATGTATGTGTGTATGTGTGTGTATGTGTCTGTGTGTGTGTATGTGTGTGTGTGCTTGTGTGTGTTTATGTGTGTGTGCTTATGTGTGTGTATGTGTGTGTATGTGTCTGTGTGTGTGTATGTGTGTGTGTGTGCTTGTGTGTGTTTATGTGTGTGTGCTTGTGTGTGTGTGTGTGCGTTGGTTTTGTTGTTTTTTGGTTGTTTGTTTTCTTGTCTCTTTGTTTTGCAGCTGTGTGAAAGAATTTGAGGCTTTGGAACAGAAAATTGGCTGCACACGTTAAGTGACTCTTATGGGATCATTCTAGTAAGAGTTTGGAAGGCATTGTTGAGAACAATTTGGAGTATGGAGGTACAACTCAAGAAATTTGAGAGAGAAAGATACTAACAACCAGGCTCGATCTTGTGACTGCCTTTAGCCCACAACCTAAAAATGTGCCTGAGGTTAAGTATAGAAATAATTGACTGACTTATTTGGCAAAGGAAGTTTTAAAACAGCTTAAAACTGACTCTGCCCTGTGGTTATTACTAATAACTCTTATTCTGCTCTGAAAGAAAATAAGCGGGACAAACGTGATACAAAATGCACAGTTAGAAGAGGAATGGGTAACTGGTCAAGATTAATGTCACCGTGCATACTCAAATAAAGGCTGTAATTAACATCATTTAACAATTCAATCATTATATCAGAGGGAGAATAGAATCATTAAGGGGTGCCAGGACTACACTCAAGTAAACAGATGTGTAGCTTTAGCTCAAAACACCCCTTACCCAGATAAATTCCCAACTTGTGAAAGAAAAATGTCCCCAATGTTTCTCTTTCTAGAAAGAAACAGCAAACAAGTTGCTGCACCAGGTTCTCTGAGTTCAGCCTGATGGTTGGCTTCAAGCATCTGCCTCTGCTTTGGTCAATTGCTGGATGGACCTCCCAGGGAACTACCACACATGGTTCCTGTCTGCAAGCGCCTCTTGACAGCAACAGTGTTGGGTTTAGTGCCTGCAGACATAATGTATCCTCAGTTGGGGCGGTTCCGAGTTGGCCCTTCCTTCAGTCTCTGTCCCATATTTTATCCCTGTTCTTCCTTTGGACAGAAATTTTTCTGGAGGAGCAGAGGGAGACTCTAACCCCATTGGAATAACAACTAAGGAGTGTCCTAAAGGAAACTTTGGCTCCACCTACATATGCAGCAGAGAATGGCTTTGCCCCGACAGCAAGGTGAGGGAAGGCGCTTGATTCGTGGGAGGTTTGATGTCCCAGGGTAGGGGGAACTGGAGCATTGAGGCAGGAGAGTCTGGGAGGGTGGGGCAAAAGAGAGGGGGGAGGGCAGATGCAGGAAGTGGGATATCGTGGGATGGGGTGTTGGTAGAGGGTGTAACCGGGATATCATTTGTGATGTGAACGAATAGATCAAATGGCCCTTCTATTGTGGCCTTGGTTAAATCGTTCTCACCTTCTTTGGATTTTATCACACCAACAGAGAAGTTTTTAAGACATACAGTTTACTATATTATTTGGTGTTCAGGAATGTAGATTTAAGCCCTAAATCAGCTTTTTAATACCAATTAGATTTTCTTCCCACAAATCCAAAGAAAAATAATTAATGTTTCTTAGAAAACCCATGATAACTTGTCACAGATTTTTACAATCTATACCTGCTATGAAAGGAGATGACTATATTTAATTGAGGAATCATCTCTATAATGGACAAAGTAGAACCCTTCTGTTATGGTGAATGAACTATTGAATTTATACTCTAATCATTTACTTTCTTTCAACAATATCTAAAATGTGTCACCTCTAACAAAGGCACTTGGAATATTTTATGGTACATCTTTTATTTAAAGATTTAATATATATATATATATATATATATATATATATATATATATATATATACATATCACTAATATATACTAAGTATACTCCCCCTTGCTTCATTTATGCATACTTATAAGAAATAATTTGCTTTTCTTCTATGAATATTGTTTTTAATTTTTATCAATACTTTGAAAAACCAACTGTAATTCTTGTTTAAGTATTTCTAGAGTGTCTCAATTTTATCATTTCATTTCAGTGAGTCTATCTCCTCATTGTTAGTCCTAGTAATAAACTCTTGAAACCAAGACAGATGAGTATGTATTTTTACCTGCTGAGCCATATCACTGTTCCCAGTATATCCAGTTTCATTGTTTGCTTCTGTGTTGTTATTGCCCATGTATATTTGTTTACTGTTTAGTATTATACATTTGTTTATACATGCATTATATTTAAAGCAGAAAAAGTAATTTAAAGTGTGAACTTGCAATGTCATCCACACCAATAATGTTTTAATTTGCATTTTGCAAGGAAATCAAACATTTCCTAAACAGATTGCACATTGCTTTGAGCCCTGGACCTTTTTTGAAGAGATTCACTTTTGTGAATTAAGCACAACAAGTGAGTGATTTTCTTCTTCATATTTTATTTGTTTTTAAATGTCAAATGTATCTTTATCTTTTTAATGAAAGAAGCATTGGCACAATGTAAAGTCTGTTATTAGAGAATGGGATTATCCAATAATGTAAAGCTGCACCATTTGCTTTATTGTAAACTCTTAAGTTCCTGCAGGGTTTCATGAATTCTGTATAGATGCATTAAATTTTACATGTCATCCTTTTCCAACTCAAATATATTCAAAATGACCTTAAAGTTACATCACTTACAACCCTATGCACTGTGTTAATGTGACAGCCTAAGAATTTGTTACACATGAGAAAATTTGACACCTTTATCTGCACACTTAATTAGTCAGAAATTAGGCCTAATGATAAGGAAAACATTTTAAAAACTTATATATTAGTGTATTAAAATTGTTGAACCATCTTATTTTGTAGTTGAGATTACTTCAGATTTACATAATATGCTTAAAATTGCATTTGTCACCCTTTTAAATTTTAGTGTTTTTCCCATGAATTAGTTTCTTAAGGGAATAAAATATTGTTTGATAGAAAATACAGAAACTCGAATGGCCGAGAAGCACCTAAAGAAATGCTCGGCATCCTTAGTCGTCAGGGAAATGCAAATCAAAACAACCCTGAGATTCCATCTCACACCAGTCAGAATGGCTAAGATTAAAAACTCAGGTGATAGTAGATGCTGGCGAGGGTGTGGAGAAAGAGGAACACTCCTCCATTGTTGGTGGGACTGCAAGATGGTGCAACCACTTTGGAAATCAGTGTGGCGGTTCCTCAGAAAATTGGACATAGCATTACCTGAGGATCCAGCTATACCACTCCTAGGCATATACCCAGAAGATGCTCGAACATATAATAAGGACATATGCTCAACTATGTTCATAGCAGCCTTATTTATAATAGCCAGGAGCTGGAAAGAACCCAGATGTCCTTCAACTGAGGAATGGATTAAAAAAATGTGGTATATTTACACAATGGAGTATTACTCAGCTATTAAAAACAATGAATTTGAGAGGTTCCTAGGTAAATGGATGGAACTAGAAATTATCATACTGAGTGAGGTAAGCCAATCACAAAAGAACACACATGGTATTCACTCACTGATTATTGGATATTAGCCCAGAACCTTAAAATGCCCAAGATGCAACTCACAGGCCACATGAAGTCCATAAAGAATGAAGACCAAGTGGGGGTGATTCGGTCCTTCTTAGAAGGAGCAACAAAATACTCAAGGGAGCAAATATGGAGACAAAGCGAGGGACAAAAACTGAAGGAGGGGCCGTCTGAAGACCTTTCCACCTGAGTATCCATCCCATGTGCAGTCACCAAAGGTAGATGCTGATGTGGAAGTCAGGAAGTGCATGCTGATAAGAGCCTGATATGGATGTCTCCTCAGAGGTCTTCAAGAGTCTGACATATTCAGAGGCAGATGCTCACAACTAGCCATTGAAGTGATCATGGGGTTCTCAATGGAGGAGTTAGAGTGAAGACTGAAGGAGCTGAAAGGATTTGTGGCCCCATGAGGAGAGCAACAATACCAACCAACCACAGCTCCCAGGGTCTAAACCACCAGCCTGGGAGCACTTATGGAGGGATCCAGGGCCTTAGCTGAATATATAAGAGTGAAGGGCCCTGCTGGGCACAGGTGGAAGATGAGATCCTTGACCTCATGAAGGCTGGACGCCCCAGGGGGTGGGAGTTTTGAGGGTGGGGAGGTGGGAGTGGGGGGGTAGATAGAGGTTACATCCACAAAGAAGAAGGAGGAGGTGTGAGCGGATTGGGGGTTCCTGGGTGGGTGGGGGATGGGGTAAGGGGACAACATATGAAATGTAAATAAAACATCCAATAAAAAAATTAAAAAAAAAAGAAAATACAGACTAATTTACACTTATTACACATGTATTCAACATATTACAGAAATAAATAAGATGCTATGAATTTTCTGTTTCACACTGATTTTAAAAAGAATTTCTGAGTGTAATCATATGGTATACAGGAACATGAACACATGAATTTACCAATGGAGACAAAAGACCAGTGTCAGGCATCCTCCTCTAGGGAGTACCACAATAGTTTTTGAGCCAGGGTTCTTCCAGTCACTGTGAAGCTTAACAATGAGGCTACATGGTCAGTACTTCAAAATTCCATTATCTCTATCTTCTGATCATGAAATATTAGGTTTCAAGTGACTCTGCTTATTACGTAGGAACAGGAGATATGAGTTTATGTCTCCATGCTTGTGCAGCATTGAGCCATATCCCAAAGCACATTCAAATAATTTTGATAATATTTGAGAAACACTACAAGATCCCAATACTCTTGCTTTCACTTAGAAACATCCAATTTTCAAGACTGAAGTACTGTTTATTTATTGACATGTTGTTAGTAGTCATTAGATTTGTCAGTGAGTGCTAAGAATAAATATTTCTTCATTCTGTTTAACCACAATACAGTTAGAAAAATAATTTAAAAAAGAGTCTTCATTACAACTTTGCAAATTATTTCACCCACAGTCATTACAGTTAAATATAGCAAACACTATTACTTTATTTTGGGCCCTTCTTCATTATATTCTAGGATAGAAATAAATATTATATGTTTAAATATTACTCTAATCTATATGAGTCTGAAAAGTTCTCCAAATTTCTCTTTATATTTTAATGAATTTGACTCCTTAATAGTAATTTTTCTCCACATTGACTGACCTTTTTCACCTTCATGGTAATTCTTCATTATTTCATTATGCACTTTTTACAAGGATACTACAAATTAATACAACCCTTTCTTAGTAATTACAGTACCACTCATTTGTTTCTAATGGACAGACTCATTTTTATTGCTTGCTGTTTTAAATTTTTACATTTTGAAATGCTTTCAATTTATTATTATTTTTAATGGTTTGGAGAGATCCTTTGAGATACCATTCATACTTTAAACTGAAATTTAATTCAAGATTTCAGCACTTAGAAAGTTTTTTAAAATTATTATAATGAAACCATGTGCTGTGACTCACTCCTGTAATCTCAGTTCTTGGGAAAGAGAGACAGGAGGACTAGAAGTTCAAGTTTACCTTTGGCAAATGCAGAGTTTAAGACCATATTGAGCTCTATCATTTGGAAGTTTCAGACAATAAGATCATAATTAGCACCCACAAACATGTTATTGATTAATTCTAAGTTTAAATTTTTCAAAAACTTTGCTTTGCAATATGTTGTATGGAAAATGTCAAGCAATTATCTAAAGGTGACAGCAGCTGGCCTTTCCTAATTGGCCGACATTAAATAATTGAAACATGATAGTCTCTGTGTAGAGTCAATTTTTCTTTCTATTTCTGTGTTTGATGTATTTGTTCTCATACCTATGCCTTATAGTAGCTGTGCCTATTAAGTAATGAATTTAATAATATTATAGTTTCTTAATTTTGAGGTTTTAAAATTCATGAGTTGAACAAGCATTAACATCTGAACGTTTGTGTGAATATTAGAAATCTGTGCCACATTTGAACAGATAATGATCTCTGTAATGTCAGACAGAAATGAACAGAGCACCAGAGAAGTTTCTAATTAATGCTAAGTAGAAAGGTTTATATACATTGCATATTACCTTATGTGCCTCTTCCTAGAGCGCATTTAATAGTTTTCCTAAGTGGAAACACCTTTTACAATAAATTTGTTTTAAATATTAATAGATTTAAAATGTGGAGGCTGGAGAGATGGCTCTGTAGTTAAGAGCAAAACTGGCTGACCTTCCAGAGAACCTGAGTTCGATGCTCAGCACCCACAGGGCAGTTGACAAGTATCTTTTACTCCAGTTTCAATGGATTTGACACATTTACACAGAAAAACAAGCAGGCAAACACTAAAGCACATAAGTAAAATAATGTTAAGAAGTTAGTGTAAGCATTTTTATTAGTAAAAAGTAATTATTCTGAAATATAAGCTATGTAAGGATTAAAAATGACTGCAAATTATGATTTTCAAAATATTCTCATTTGGAAATTTTTCACTAATACACAATGGCAAAAATTAAAACATAAAGCAAATATTTTTTTTACTAATTTAATATATATTTTACAAGTTCAATTTCATTTCTCTCTCTCTCTCTCTCTCTCTCTCTCTCTCTCTCTCTCTCTCTCTCTCTTTTTTTTGGATTTTTGAGACAGAGTTTCTCTGTGTAGCCCTGGCTGTTCTGGAACTCACTCTGTAGAACAGGCTGGCATCGAAATCAGAAATCTGCCTGCCTCTGCCTCCCAAGTGCTGGGATTAAAGGTGTGCACCCAGCTAAAAGTTCAATTCTTTCTTAACAATGTTTGTCATATATCAATATATTTATCTTTTCTCTGTATACCAATCAAGCAATCTTCTTTATGGTGTTCTCTCAAAAAGGTTTTATCCATTTATTTTATTTTTATGTATAATGACTATTTTGTTACGTATATCATCTGAATGTCTAGTGCCTTCAGAGGTCAGAAGACAGTACCATATTCCAGGAATTGTTGTGATAGACAGATGTACACCACCATGTGAACACTAAAGAATTGGCCAAAGCTGAATCCTCCAAAATGCAGTAAATGCTTGTAACCAGTGAGCCATTTCTATAGTCATTTATAATGTTCCTTAAAGTATTTTAACAATGTCACTAACAAGTATTCCCCACATCATCATATGAGAATTATCTGAGCAAATTTTATTCTTGTAATAGTTATTTATATGACATCTATTTTAAAATATCTACATTCTAGTTTACATTTAACTAATTTTGATTGAAATATGTACTGTTGTCTGTATAAGTTCTTGACAGATATCTATTTTATGGATAAGTTTTCCCAAATATTTAGCTTTGAAACATTCAGTATGAATGTCTAGAGAAATGGGGACTTTAGGGAAGTGATTGTGTCATAGGGTGTGCTAGGTGATACCAGCTTGAGTGTTCACAAGGGGAGCTTCAAAAGAATGAGGAAGTTGTACCCTTTTCGTATTTCTTCTTCAGATTAACATGTAGCAATAATACCTTCATAGACAGCAATATGAGTAGCCAGAATAAACATTAGCAACTTAATGCTGGACATTCCAATCTCCAGGAGTAAACACATGTTTAGACAGTTTAATACTTTAAAAAAATGGTTTGTTAAAAATATATTTAATCATCTTTATCTCTTAAACTGAATTTTACCAACTATGTTCTTATACAGAAGCATTTTCAGTGTTTAAAATGAAAAACGGTAAAACAGCTATTGCCTATTTCCATAAGAGAAAATACTAGAAAGATGTAATGAGACAATAATCAAAGGTCTCAGCTACTGATAAGAATACAACAGGTTGTTTGACTCCAGAATCATCTCACATAACACTAGTCTTTGTATAGTGTTATTTTAACAAGTAGAGTCAAGAGTACTTGCTATTTACTAAGTATACAAATATGTATTGACTTTTTTTTCTAGATGCTAAGTACTTACTCTTTTGAGAGAAATATGACTAAGCCAATAAGGTCTCATGATGCAGAAAGTTAGACAGGTAATTTAAAAGGTGTATTGAGGAGTAGCAAAGACTCCCAGCAGATGACCTGTCAGTGGGTTTCTCTTTTTATTTTTTCCATTAAATACTTGACCTGTGCTCTGGTTAAATAAGCTCATACAAAGAAAGTGCTGGCTGATGTCTCCCGCCTTTTCCCTATCTGGATGTGAGTCTAGTGCTCATATTCAGAGCAAACTTTCCTCATTTTATCTACTGTTATCACCAGCCCTTTACAAATATTACTGGTTTATAATACGATGTTATTTTTCTGTCTAATACTGTGTGTATGTTTTTGTGTGTACATGAGTGCAGTCTCTGTGCAAGACAGAACACTATTTCATCTTATCCTCTGTATCTGGAATCATAGGAGGTCATGAGCTTCCTTGATTGAGTGCAGGAAATTGAACTCAGGCCACTGCAATCCAGAGCAGGAACCTCGCTGCTGAGCAAGTCTCCTGAGTCCTTATTATTGTTTATTTTTTTCAAACGAAGTTTGTTCACTAACCTCACATTTGTCAGCATGTTCTTTATTTTTTGTCATCATACTTCCCATACTTTTCGTCTTTGTTCTGAGAATAAAAGCAAAATATTAATTTGTCATGAATGGCCAAGATGACATACTCAGTTGTGCCTCATCTTTAGTCCTGTCCCCCATCTTGTTATATTTACTCCCCATATTTTAAGTTCTCAAGAACATCATGGTCTTGCTGTAGTCAGGGTTAAACATTGTGTCATTTGTCTGAATCAGCCAGTACTTTCTCACTAAAGCAACTGTTCCCTGAAAACTCACATACATGATTCTAGGTGAGATTCAAGTTCACTTAATCATTAAACACTTCCCTTACTATAGTACTTAGTTGTTCTTTGGAGATATTCTATATTGATTTGAATGAAACACATGTCTTAAATCTCTCCTGAATCAGCATAATAAGGTATTGCTTATGTAGTTAATCAATGTCTACAGACACTGTTATTTTTCAGATATTGCCATTAGCTAAGTAAGAGTTGGAGCTCAAAGCTCATGCAATCAGATACTTTTCTTCCATTTTTCATATTTTGTAGTTATTCTCAGAAATATTTCATGAATTGTCATGAATGGTATCAATGTCTAACTTTATATTCTTATAAAAACCCTCTTATAATTATTAAATTGGAGTTCTTTAAACCTGTTTAGCAAGATAAGAATTGCATCCTACTAATCAACTAGGGAAATATGAATGTGATATATGATTGATAAGTTATTGCTAGATGAGGAATTAAGACTACAAAATACAATTTTTTATTTATATGTTACATTCTATTGAATTCATTGTGTGCTTCCAAATAAACACGTTATATATTAAAATTGCATTTTCAAACATTCTATATATTTTATGTATTTTCAAGAATGCGTATCAATAAGCAAATGTAAGGAAACATATTTGTTAAGAAAACCAACAAACACTTCCAAATCCACTGCTTTCTGAAAGGTTTCTGTTTTCATATTTTCTTGGAAGAAATGTTTAAAGGAAATTCAAATGAACATCGTGAAACACGTGTTTCCAATCTTAGTTATATGGTGTGACTAAAGTGCACTAAATGTTAGTAATAAGTACACATTTGTTTAAAGGCTGATTACATGTTGTTTGTGGTCCTTTGATATTATATAATTGTAATATAACATAGCACATTTACTGGACTATAGATTACATCATTTCTTTTTGGGTAACATCTATAATAACACTATCTATCATGCACATTTGAAAGAGAGGAATAGTACCAAACATAATTGCACTTGCTATTACCATTCCATTGCACTTAAAATTTTGACCTTTAGTTTTTCATCCACCAAAACCATTCTGACACAGAATAGAATGGAATGGAATGGAATGGAATGGAATGGAATGGAATGGAATGGAATGGAATGGAATGGAATGAAATGGAATGGAATGGAATAGAATAGAATGGAATATTCAACATCAATTTAAAACACTCCAACTGGTTTGCAAATATTTTCTTGGGAAAGTGCAACTAATAAAAATAAAATTTTTGAGTTTTGTAATTTAATTCATCTATATAAAGATATATAAACCATTAGGTGAGACTTTGTTTCTCTAAAGGAATCTTAGTAAAAAAAATATTTGGAGAGTGCATTTTACCACTTTTAGACTACTCGTAGGTTCAAAAGATATAGTTTCCCAAACTGAAAAAAGAACAAAAATTTCAATCTATCCAACATCAAAAATACTTTCTTTTTTTCTTTTGCTTTATTTTCTGTTCTTTCTTTGCTATTTTCTGCCTGTGTTCACTCAGGGTCTATTTCTGTTTAAATTAATGTTACCTGAAATTTTTAGTTATGTGTGATGCAATTATACTACAATTTAGGCCTGCTATTAACGTTCTTATATATTCCACCCAGTAACTCCTCTACAGTAATGTTAGTTTTATATTCTGGCTACAATTAATTTATTATGCATACGAGTTTCTTCTTAAACCTCATTTTAGCTCCATAATCTATGGGATAAAAATAAACTAGCAGCTTTCCTTGCAGAATAAAAACATAGCAGGCTGGGTTGTTTTGCTTCATATTATCATGGCAAGCATCAAGTTCAACATCAGCTTGTCAGTTAAGCTTGTTTTTCTCCTTTGTCTAGAGAAACACATAACTTCTTTTGAAAGAGCACTGCTTTGTTGTTTCCTTCCTACTGGACTTTAATTTCCTAGATATTCTTCCATAGGATACTACTTTTTAATAAAGCTCAGTTTCAAAGATGCCACACATAATGCCAAATAAGAACAACACTCAAATGAGAAACTCAGTGACAGATTATAATTTCTGTTTGCAAAAGACAGGGACTCTCCTGTCCTTCAGTTGGAGTGAAATAGAAATTCTGCTACTTAAAAGAACAGTTATACTTTGTCAAGACACCAGTATTAATCAAAGGTATTGAGTTCACATTTCTCTTTTTATAACTTGCAGAATATCTTGCTATAACAAAGATACCACAAACATAAGGATGAAGACTCTGTGTAGGCACCAACTAAGCTTCTCCATGTTCAATGAGTAATATAGGTATTGTCTTCAGCAAAGAGGTCTTACCATTATGTTGTGAAAGGAGACCAACTAGAGTCTTGAAAAAGTATCAGATATTAGTAGGATCTTTGGCTAAAATCTGTATTAGATTTAACCCAAACCTGGTACAAAATATTCTTTGAGAATCAGATATCAACCATGAAAACTCCAATGTCTAAAACTTGAAGTTGGGATGGCTATTCTTGGTTGTTAACTTTAATACATCTAGAATTTGCTAAAACTCAAATACCTGTGAGGAAAATTTGTTTAATTTGAGTAGGAAGATCTACATCCAATCTGTACCTTTAAAGGCAGGAAAATTGGCTTTTAACCCACATCTTTTGAGCCAGGAAAATACAATACTAATCTGGACAAAAGAACTTGGTGTCAGCAATATATTATTAGTTTTACATTCATGAATAATTCAATAGCCATAACATCATGGAAACTCATGTCTACCTCTTTTCTCCAAATACAGTTGGTGAAATCAGCTTCCCTTTTGCAATGTGTAATTTCCTACAGGGGATCCATTGAGGGACCATGCATAGAGCTTTGAAGGCAAAACTTAAGTTTTGATGGATGTTGGCATTGCTAGAAACATGGGCAGAAAAGCTAGATACATTAAGTAAGATAAGACCAAAAGAATAGACAAATGTGCTGAAAATGGAAGTCACATGAGAGCAGGGTTTTCCAACTCCTTTAGAGCTTACAACATGAAGCTAGGAATTGAACTTAAAGCTTAAATATTTATGCAACTGACTAGTAGGCTATAGAGTCTTACACTGCTTATGTCATTAGACATTGAAACACATAACTGCATTTTTGTTTTTATATGGCTCATGGCATGCTCAGTGAGTTCTTGGAGTCTGGAAATTTAAGAATTGTTGGAACTATATAAAAATAAATGGGTAGATGGACTTTTACAAACTAAACTTTTGCAAACTAAATTCATTTTGCTTTATGGACTGGCTATGAGTATTTAGAGACCAACATATTATTATAGCTTGAATTCTGAATGATGTGATTATTAGTTCCCCATCTTCTCATAGTAAAGCTGTCTACCTGTTAGCACATGAAGGTTGATTCACATTATAAAGCCACTATGAATAGACCTTTATAGGTTATAACCTGTCTGTCATTGTGACAGCTTCTCTACATTCTAGTTAATTTTTATGTGAATAACAACCATCTTTTTTTATGCTTGTCAACCTTCTGACCATGTCTTCACCATGAAAATCATAAACTACATTGTGTTTCTCTGTCATGTACTGTCACAGCAACGTGGCAATAGGTAACCTGTGCCCCAAATATTTAAAGGAGTCCTGACCCAAGTACTGCAAATAAAACACTATTTGGAATTTGGGCATTCAAATATTTTAGAATCATGTAAAATTGTTGTCCTGTGGGAAAAAAACTAATCTTTTATCAGGGTGAATGTTATTATTGTAAGCGAGAACACATATAATGATAATACCCACCTGGAAAATCCTGTCCAAAGAAAATCTTGACAAGAATGAAACACTATGGAATGTCAACATTATCAATAACTGGGGAGATTGGGGAAGATATACTGTTCTAAAACTTCCCCAGATTACAATCTTGTTAAGGGACTATTCTTATACCTCTAGATTATGAGGAGGGGAGATATAGTTTGGTTGCTCTAAGCTAGCCAATTTACTTCTAGTTGTTTACGTATGTTGTATTTCTTACATTGTAGATATATTAAACAAAGTAATATCAGCTCCCTCCTTACTTAGTTGATCCATTGATATAATTATCGGATCGTTTTATCCATAGAATTTTAAAGATCAAGAATTGACAAATGGGACCTCGTAAAATTGCAAAGCTTATGTAAGGCAAAGGACACTGTCAATGGGACAAAACTGCAACCAACAGACTGGGAAAAGATCTTTATGAATCCTACATCTGATAGAGAGCTAATATACGAAATATACAAAGAGCTCCAGAAATTAGACTCCAGACAACCAAATAACCCTATTCAAAATGGGGTACAGAGCTCAACATAGAATTCTCAACTGAGGAAAATTGAATGGCCGAGAAGTACCTAAAGAAATGTTCAACATCCTTAGTCATCAGGGAATTGCAAATCAAAACAACCCTGAGAGTCCACCTCACACCAGTCAGAATGGCAGAGATCAACCATGCAGGTGATAGCAGATGCTGGTGAGGATGTGGAAAAAGAGGAACACTCTTCCATTGTTGGTGGGATTGTAAGTTGGTACAGCCACTCTGGAAAGCAATCTGACGGTGCCTCAGAAAATTGAATGTAGTATTACCTGAGGATCCACCTATACCGCTCTTGGGCGTATACGCAAAAGATGCTCCAACATATTACAGGGACATATGCTCCACTATGTTCATAGCAGCCTTATTTATAATAGCCAGAAGCTGGAAAGAACCCAGATGTCCTTCAACAGAGTAATGGATACAGAAAATGTGGTACATTTACACAATGGAGTTACTTCTCAGCTATTAAAAAAAAATGAATTCATGTAATTCTTACACAAATGGATAGAACTGGAAAATATCATCCTGAGTGAGTTAACCCAATCACAAAAGAACACACATACTAAAACCAAGGACTATACAAGGCTGCCCATTCTCTCCTTACTTATTCAATATAGTACTCGAAGTTTTAGCCAGAGCAATTAGAATACAGTAGGGACTCAAAGGGACACAAATTTGAAAAGAAGAAGTCAAAATATTACTATTTGCAGATGATATGATAGTATACTTAAGTGACCCCAAAACTTCCACCAGAGAACTCTTAAATCTGATAAAAACAAATTAAGCAAAGTGGCTCAATATAAAATTAAGTTTTAACTTTTTAATACATGAATTTTTTATCATTTCTATCTTGCTCTCTCACTCCATATCTTGCCTCTATTCCTTCCCAAATGAAGACATTTTCATTGATTTTTAAAATATGTACACAACTGTATTCTAAGAGCCTCCTAGTATGAAGAACATAAATAAAAAAGGGAAATGTGAACAAAACATAATTGTTTCCAACATCAGAATGTGTAAAATATAAAACAAAAGGCCTAAAATTAGAAAACAAAAGAAAAGTTAGAATAAGAGCCTTTGCAAGAGAAATGTAACAGTTATAATTAACATTAGAAACCATCACCTACAATGACAGTTTGAAGGCAAGAGAACACTGGAAAAAGCAGAACCAATCCAGCTTGAGGAAAACATAGATAAATGACTAAAAATGCCAAGTATTGAAAGAAAGAATTTATTTGAACTAATCAGAAATTCTAAATGTCTCAGAATCCAGAGGAGAAGAAATTAAAAAAAAACAAAAACAAAAATTGGAAGGCTTGTGAGGCACGTAGACTGTAATTCATTGAGAAGGAACAATCTCATGGTGGAATTAATAGCCTTAGGAAAGGAGATCTTATAAACTCTATCTTTTGATACATGTGAGGACACAAGGAAAAATAGTGACCAGTGAGACAGGTCAGCACATTTGACAACTTGGCTGGGTTCCTTCAGCTTTGAATTCCAAGCTTTTAGAAATGTGGGAATCAATCCTTGTTAATTAACTCATCTTGTGTTGTGTTGTTTCAGATCAGGAAGACTAATGAAAAAGTTACTATAATTCATCATGTGTAGACCTAGTAACAGAATTTTTCTTTACATATTCTAATCTACAGAAATAGCTACAAAAGACAATTTGGGGAATATGAGGACATGCACTTATTTTAACAAATAAGAACTACAGAATGATAGTGACTTTTTTTTCCAACTTACTACAATTTATTGTTTTTTTTTACTCTCTATTTGCATTTTAATTATTTTGTGTAGTTTTTATCAATGTATTCAAGGTTATTTCTCAATTTATCTTCTGTAAGATTTAGTGTATCCATTTTTATGTTGTGGTCTTTTATCCATTTGGACTTGAATTTGAGTTTTGAGTACATTGATAAATGTGGATCTATTTGTATTCTTTGACATGCAAACATCCAGGTAGACTAGCACCATTTGTTGAAGATGCTGAGCATTTTCCATGATCTGGTTTTAGCTTCCTAGTGAAAAATCAAGTGTTCATAGCTTTTTTGGGTCTTCAATTCTATTCCACCTATAAACTTGTTTGTGCCTATAACAATACCATGCAGTTTTTATTACTATTGCTCTGTGTTACAACTTGAAGTCAGGAGTGATGATACCTTCAGAAATTCTTTTATTGTAGAGGATTGTTTTAGCTATCCTGTGATTTTTGTTTGTTCCATATGAAGTTGAGAATTGTTCCGTTAAGGTCTATCAAGAATTGTGATGGAATTTTGAGGAAGATTAAATGAATCTGTAGATTGCTTTTGGTAAGATGGATATTTTTGCTAAGTTAATCTTAGGGATCAATGATCATGGGAGATCTTTCCATCCTCTGATACCATCTTCAGTTTCTTTCATCAGACACTTGAAGTTCTTGTCACAAATGTATTTCACTTTCTTAGTTGGAGTTACACCAAGATATTTTATACAGTATGTGACTATTGTGGAGGTTTGTGTCTCCCTAACATTATTCTGAGCTTGTTTATCCCTTGTGTAAAGAAGGGCTATTGATTTATTTGAGTTAATTTTGTATCCAGTCAATTTGGTGAAGGTGGTTATAAGTTGTATGATTTATCTGGTAGAAATTTTGGGTCATTCAAATATATGTATCTATATATACATCTACATCTATATCTATATCATATAATCTGTGAATAGCAATATTTTGACTTCTTCCAGTCCAATTTTCTCCTCTTGATCTCCTTTAGATGTCTTCTTGCTCTAGTTAGGTCTTCAAGTACTATATTGAAGAGATATGGAGCGAGTAGACAGCATTGACTTGTCCAAGATTTTAGTGAGATTACTAAGTTTCTCTCTATTTAATTTGATGTTGGCTATTGTACTGACTGCTTTTGTGTGTCAACTTGACACAAGCTGGAGTTAGCACAGATAAAGGAGCCTCCTTTAAGGACCTGTCTCCATGCGATCCAGCTGTAAGGTATTTTCTCAATTAGTGATCAAGAGTGAGAGAGCCCATTGTGGGTGGTTCTATCCCTGGGCTGGTAGTTCTGGATTCTATAAGAAAACACACTGAGCAAGCCAGGAGAATCAATCCAGTAATTAATACTCCTCCATGGCTCTGTATCAGCTCCTGCCTCCAAGTTCCTGCCCTGTCTAAGTTCCTGCCGTGATTTCCTTTGGTGATGAACAGCAATGTGGAAGTGTAAACTGAATAAACTCTTTCCTCCACAACTTGCTTCTTGGTCATGATGTTTTATTCTGGAATACAAACCCTGGAAATTTTGAGAGTAGAATGTTTAATTCTTCCAATATAAATATATATAGTTCAGTTTGCGATTTAAGCGTTAGTAATAATTTCCTTATGGATATGGGTGCCCTTGGTTTTAGGAATAAATTGACAGAATTTAGAGGTCTCCTTGGTGGATTTTTTCCTTTGATGAGTACAAAGTGTTCTTCTGCATCTCTTTTGATTATTTTGGTTCAAAGTCCTCTTTATTAGATATTAGTATGGCTACTCCATTTTATTTCTTTGATCCATTTTCTTAGAAAAGTTTTATCCATCCCTTTACTCTTAGGTAGTTCCTCTTATTTGGGTTTGGGGAGTTTTATGGCCTTGATCCCACTTAAGGATTTTGTTTCTGTTGTTGATTTGTTTGGTTTTGTTTTTCCTTTTGTGGAGGGTTTTTTTTGGGGGGGTGTTCTTGTTTTTTTTTCTTGTTTTTTTTTTGTTGTTGTTGGGGGTCTTATAGTTGTCTGGTAGTCTGGGATGACATCTGTGATCTCTTAGAGAATGTAAGACATTTGCCTCAGCTCTTCTAGCTTTTAAAATCTCTATTGAGATGTCACTTGTAAATTCTTATAGATCTACATTTTTATGTTATCTATCTTTTATCCCTTATGACTTTTACTATTCTTTCTTTGTTCTGTATATATAGTGAATTGACTGTTATGTGGTGGGAAAATTCTGTTTTCTTTCACTCTACTTGTTGTATGTACATTTGTAGGCTTGTTGAAGATATTTTCTGGGCATTTAAGTTGGGAGTCTTTGCCTTCAAGGGTTTTTATCATTTATTTATTTATTTACACTTCAGTTTTTATTCCTTCCCCAGTATTCCGCCCTGAGACTGTTCCACATTCCATATCTGCTCCCCAGTCCCCTGTCTCCACCTCCTAACCACCCTACTTAGAGTTTAGATCTCTAATTTCCCTGGTGCCTCCAGTCTCTAGAGGGTTAGGTGCATCTTCTCTGACTGAACAAGAACCCACAGTCCTCTGCTGTATATGTGTCGTGGGCCTCATATCAGCTGATGTATGCTGCCTGATTAGTGGTGCAGTGTTTGAGAGATCTCAGAGGTCCGAGTTACTTGAGACCACTGGTCCTCCTACAGGATCGACTTCCTCCTCAGCTTCTGCCAGCCTTTTGCCAATTCAATCACAGAAGTCAGCAGATTAGTTGGGTGCAAATATCTGCATCTGACTCTTTCTGTTGTTTGTTAGGTCTTCTGGAGTGCAGCCATGCTAGGTCCCATTTTGTAAGCACTATATAGCCTGAGTAATTGTGTCAGGCATTGGGACCTCCTTTTGATCTAGATCCCACTTTAGGTCTGTAGCTGGACCTTCTTTTCCACAGGCACCTGTTCATTTCCATCTGTGCAGTTCTTTCAGACAGAAACAATTGTGGGTCAGAGTTTTGACTGTGGGATGGCAACCCCTTCCCTCACTTGATGCCGTCTTCCTGCTGGAGATAGGATTTACAAGTTCACTCTCCCCACTGTAGGACATTTTATCTATGGTCCCTCCCTTTTAGTCCAGAGAGCCTCTCACTTCCCAGGTCTCTGGTACATTCTGGAGGGTCCACCCAACTTCCTACCTCCTGAAGTTGCCTATTTCCATTCTTTCTGTTGGCCCTCAGGAATTCAGTCCTTTTCCCTCACCCAATACCATGTCAGGTTCCCCTCTCACCCTACCTTGTCCACTTTCCATCCCAGGTCCATCCTTCCTTCCCTACTTGTGATTGCTTTCTTCTCCCTCCCAGGTGGGACTGAGGCGTCCTCACTTGGGCTCTACAGCTTGTTGATCTTTTTGAGTTCTGTGGACTGTATCTTGGGTAGTCTGAATTTTTTTGGCTAATATCCACTTGTTAGTGAGTACATATCATGCATGTCCTTTTGGATCTGAGTTATGTCACTCATGATTGTATTTTCTAGTTCCACCCATTTGCCTTGCAAAACTCAGGATGTCCTTTTTCTTAATAGCTGAGTAGGTTTTTCCATTGTGTGAATGAAACACATTTTCTGTATCTATTATTCTGTATGAAACATCTGGGTTATTTCCAGCTTCTGAGTATCACAAATAAGGAGCTATGAACATAGTGGAACACTTGCCATTGTGGTATAATGAAGCATCTTTTGGGTATATTCCTAAGAGTGATATTGCTGGGTGTTCAAGTTGATCTATTTCCAATTTTCTGAGAAACGTCCAGATTGACTTCCAAAGTAATTGTACAAGTTTGCAATCTGACCAGCAAAGGAGGAGTGTTCTTAAATTTGTTTTTTTTTTCTGGTTGTTTTGGGTGGCAGTAGGCCTCCAAGAATGAAGGCAGATTTCTAGCCCAGGAAATGGATTGCTGAGGAGGCAGGTAGAACATGCTGGTCCTGAGTTTGACCAGAGGAGCCAGCAGGCAGGAATTTTGGTTTTGACTCTTGTGGTCTCTGATAGTTGCAGGTCTCTGGGACTGTTATTAGAGGTGTCTGGACTTTTAAAGGCATGTGTACTGAAACAATAATTAAAATAGAAGTGGTGATGAATTTTGAAGGAAAGATATAAGTAGGAGATCATGAAGGAGGAAGTCAAGAATTGGAAGTTATATAAATAGAGTATATATGTAAAAAATTCTCAAAAAGATAATATTATGAATGAAACCAATTATTTTTAAAATATATCTAATACATTTTAGAATTAAAATTTCAAATCAAATCAAGAATATCATTAAGTATGTGGTTCAAGGCCAATAAACCAAGAATTGAAAACAAGTACTCCTACACGTTATTTGGTATTGGAACATTTTGGTTATTCATTGGTTTGTTCTTTCCATCCCCTCTACTGGGTTTGAAATGAAACCCTAAGCCCAATGTTTGTCTAAAAGGTATTCTTATTTTCTTTTTCTTGAAAACCTATTGCTAATCTAGTGTCCTGAGTTCAAAAACAGAAAGGGCCTGACATAGTGGTACATGCCTTTAATGACAGCACTTGGGAGGCAAAGACAGGAAGACCTCTATTTGAGTTCAGTCCCATCTAAAGAGCCAGGTTCAGGACAGCCATGGATATACAGGAAAACCCTGTCTCCAATATCAACCAACCAAACAAACAAATGAACAAAAGAAAAAACCAGCAAACATCCAAACCGGAAAAGGATAATGATTCTTGAGGAATCATTCTTCACTTTTGTTCTGATTAATGAGACTAAAAGTGCACCGTAGACTTCATAGTAGATGAAGAATGAATTTTGACTTTTGAAGTTATTTCAATGGAATGGAAACATAGAAGGGTGTGAACATTTGAAGGGTTTTTAAAAGGAAATTGCCATAACAGTATAAAATGGCTCTTACTCGAGGAACCCATAAGCAACAGTGTGATGGTCTTAGAGCTTATATCGTTTAAAAAATAATTAGGACTAGATGAGGGTAAAAGAGCAATGGTATGACAATGAGATGTGTTCATGTAAAGGGGACATACCTAGTTGCTTCTTAGATGTTTCTCATTGTGTGAGAACACTAAGTGGCCAACTGTAAGCCAGGAGTAATGTCAGTACTAGGAATAGAAGCAGAAGGTACCTTGACTTTGAGATTCTTAGCCTCAAAATTGTGAAAAATAAATTTAAAGTCATGGTGTATGTATTATTTTATTTCAATACTCCAAGCATACAAAAACAAATATGCTTCATTTTAAATAACTCATGATAATTATAGACAATATGATGGACAATAAAGTCTCTGTAATAATGGGTAAATATTCAAGTGAAATGGAAGTAGACTAAATAATTAACATAAAAATATTTTACTCTAACTTCTAAGTGGATAGTGCCTACTACAGTGGGAAAAATAAAGTTATATAGTCATATAGTATTTAGACAAAAACAACCCATTTCAAGAACCAAAACAATACTGTAGAATGTGATTTTTATCTGAGGATGATTGAAGAAAATGAATGTGTATTTATTTCTTTACTTTAGGGTGCACTGTTTTAGTGGATCTAGGCACTTACCTATATCACTTTTACTAAAACCACAGGAAAATGCAAAATTCAGTATTAATAATTTATTTGTTTAAAAAATTGTGAACATAGGTTTAAACTTCTTGAAGGAATAAAGTGTATTGTCTTAAAATTCCTCTGAATATCCATCATCACAACAAAAAAACTGCTATTTTTTTTTAACATGGTAAGCTTAACACATAGTTTCATTTACAAGCTATGCTTACAGAGATAGATGCTCCAGCAATGCCACATAAGAGTTGTGATACTTGTGGTTTTTGGCACAAATGCTTAGGCAAGGAAAAGAAATGATCAATTTAGAGCTTAACTCATTAAATTAATAATGAAGGCCAGGGATATAGGGACCATAGATTCTGTCATTTTCTCCTTATAAATGAGAAAAACAATAAGAATGCTTATGACTTCAGGAAGAGTAAAAGGAGAAAGAAAGTGAAACCAAATGTGCCTTAAGAAATGTAACTCATGATTCATTGAGTCCGATCAATTCTTTAATTCTATTTCTTCTTAATTGACTTTAATTGCCAGTTCTTGATAACAAGGACAAACAGACCTTGCATTTTAAATGAAATCTTGCAAGCCATATTAAATAGTACCTGAAATATTTCAAACCAGTTCATTTGCATGTAGTCATGTCTTATAGTGGTCTTTGTATAGTAAAAATATAGTAAAATATAGTAAATAATAAAGTAAATATAGTAAAAATATAGTAATAATAATCAAACTGCATTTTCACACATTTTCAAAAAATTACCTATGGATAAGGTATATTTTGTTAAATAGTTATATTTTCTCTACAGATCTCTCATGAAATTAAAGCAAACATTGCAAGTTGAAGTCATCTTTGTACCTAACCACTATCCCAATCTAACAAACATTGTTTAGTATTAAAACATAAATGAATTAAAGGCTCATATCCTTAGACAAAATTTCTCACAATCAATCTGTGTGAAACAAATAACAGATATATATATGAAATTGATAATAATTAATTTAAAGTGTAAATAATACATATTTCCTGTCAATTAGACATCTAACAATAATGATATCCTGACTGTGATCACAGACATTTTTAGATTATAAACATTTCAACTAAAGACAAGAAAGCATGATGGTCAAAAATTCTTCATGAAGGACAAAAAAAAATCTCTTTAAATACTTGTTTACTAATCTGTTTTAAAAGTCATTTGCAAATATGTTAATCACAGTCACTACATACTACTGAAACCAGTATAAATTTGTTTCTAAATTTTTTTGTCATTTTGACAGAAAATTAAGAAAGGTAGAATCAAATGTGTGACTTCCACTGAAGGGCAGCTAATCAAAGCTTAACTAAATAAAACTCATCAGAAGTTGAGTTTTTAAAGGTCTTGCATTCTAATGAAATATTTACAGTTACTTGTAAAATCAAAATGCTGCTGATGATCACAGATAGATCTTATATGAAATTATAAGTACAGGTCAAATTTTTACATTCAAATAAACACAGTATTCCTTTTAATAAATTGTATTTCATTCATGATATTTTTTCTTTTCATTTCTCAAGTGTAATGAGAAAAAATATTATTATAAATAAGAAGTTGTCTTCATGAACAGTAGTATCAAAGCCTTTATATTAATATAAAGTGTCACATTTGTATGCATTTAACAGTGAAAGATCAGTCGTTAATATTAATCCTTTTTAAAAAATCCATTTCCATACAATATACTTTGACCATATTTCCCCTTCCAAGCTACCTTAGCTCATGCTCAAAACCTCTCCCTCTCTTTCTCCTCATCTCTCTCCAAAACTAAAAGAAAAAAATTAAAATTAAAAATGAGAAATGAGATAACAAAAGATAACAAAATATTGAATCAAAACATAACCCCATAACCCTATACACACACCTCATAATCACAAAAACATGGGGATTTTATTTTGTTGGCTATTTACTCCTGGATGTATATCATTTACTTTTGAGTACCTCAGTGCAGAGTCTGTGTTTGCATCCAACAAGTATATTATCATAGCTCTAAAGAAACCTGTTATAGTACATTATTAGGAGAGAAATTCATATATCTTAATAGTATATGTAGCTTTGACCTTGAATGGAAACCAGTAAAATCATTTCCCCTCAAATGCAAGCTAAAACTTTCTTCATATTGATATTTTATACCTTGTTTCATCTTATTATATAACTGGTTTGAAAACACATTATTTTCCTTATTACAAGCAAAAGAGTCCCTTCTTATCTGTCATCCACAAGAACTCTATGTTAACACATCCTTGAGATATTTTAGTAGGGACACTTATTATTCCGCAGAAAGAAAGGTGTCATTTAACTGCTCAAGTGTATGTCATAGAATGTCTTATGAAATATGTATCAATGATGTGGAAATTTATGCCATGAAAGGACAACATTAAAAAACAAATTACTTGTATTCAACTTCCCATAAGCAGTCTACACAATGAAGTTCTTGCTATGAGCTGAACAAAAGGGCTCCAGTAATTGCTCCCAGGAAAGGATACCATGTAGGTCCCTTGACTGCTATTAAAGATGAGTTTCTGGCTAAGGTCAGGATGAGTAATAAGCAATTATACCACTCAAGATTCAGTTAAAAAAGCACTTAGTATTTACATGACCTTCCATAAGTAGTTTAGTGTATTTATAAATATTTGCCATTAGTTTGCCTTTTGTCATTGACTAAGGATTGACCTGTGTCACTTGTCACTGACACCTAACACCAAAATGAATTAAAAATCTGTCTTTAGAAATAGGTTTCCTTGATATAGTGACATTTTAAAAATGAACCTTTAGAGACAGTACTTTTTCTATATACTTTGTTTCAATTCCCTGTCACTCTTAAGTGGAGAATTTTATAATACTAAATATATCACATCTTTCCAAGCTTATTTCTCTAACCTTAAGCTTCTAATGTATACTTCATCTCTCCATCTCTATGAAATCTCTATTTTTTCCTCTTCCTAATG
Organism: Grammomys surdaster; assembly: GCF_004785775.1. Classification (NCBI taxonomy): domain Eukaryota; kingdom Metazoa; phylum Chordata; class Mammalia; order Rodentia; family Muridae; genus Grammomys; species Grammomys surdaster. Next base: position 3,423,686 of record NW_021620984.1, read on the forward strand.
ACACTAAGCTGTTCATCTAATAGTCTGTTTCGGACAAAAAATGTCATACTATTTTTTTAATAAAATATATAATAAAAGTATAATGACTTCCGGCTTTACCATCTAAGGCTGTTGAATTTCATGATGTTTTTAAGAGGAAGCACTTCCTGAAAATGTCAAGTTCAGTTTCCTTGTTTTCCAAAAGGAAGATTTAGATAGCGTAGGCTGTTTAGTTGACTCTGTTGTGATGTGAGTCACTGAGTGACTTTTAGCCATTTTATTCTCTCTTCACTTTTCACAGAGAAATAAAATCTTACAAATCTAAAATTTGCTACATGAATTACCAGTTCTATTGCTATTATTTTACTTTTGTCTGCTTATTCTTAACATGTTTGTAATTTTTCATAGTGTACTTTTGTTTCTATACACAGACAACTAAGGATTCTCTTGGGACAATTCTTTGAGTTGCAGGCTATTTCTTTTTCTCCTCATGCAAAAAGCATATGATTGCCTGCTTAGGAAGTAAATAAAATACATTAAAATACATGTTAAGCATAAGAATAGTTTGGTATGCTGGTGACTGCTTCATTTTTCAAAACTACAATTTGAAATAAATTGGTGTTGTGCATTACATACAGGCAAATGTAATCGCACTATCAGCAGGAAATGACATAAAAATAACTAAGCCAATTGAACAGCAGACTCCATTTGGTGTTTTAATTATACATTTTAGACCATACTTCAGTTATTAGTTTCCTTTTAATATGTATAGTGCTGCACTGTTGCCACAGGACGATAACATCTGAAAGTTACATGTCCATTGGGCACAACTATCAGCATTTTCCCTCTATTTGGGTCATGAACCCAATTAATCCTCGTTGCAGAGAGGATAAAGGAAAGACCAGCGATCATGCACACTAAATGTTATCTGACTCTAATCTGACAGTCATTGTTGATTGAACTTGGTACTTCTTGAAACCTAAGAAATGAGCCTCAGCAGGCGTATAGATTTTCCCGTATTTCACTCAAAGCTGCAACAAATGATTCTAAAAATCAGCAAAAAAAAAAAAATTGAAATAGCAAAGTTATATATGGGATTACATTTTATTTCTTAATGGAAAATGTGTGAATCGGTATGTAACGTTTATAAAAGAATTCATGTCATTATTACTTCATTAAACCCAATGCATCAATTTTATCTTTAAAATTACTTACTTAACAATCACATTTACTTAATAAATGAAGTAATTCATCTATTAAAAATTTGAATATATGTACTATATATATTTATTCATTTATAGTTGAATAAATGTATTTTCTCTTGTTCAAAAAAGCCAAGGTGGAAGGTAGAATTTAGAAGAAACCACAAT
>NW_021620984.1:3425044-3429885 GCF_004785775.1 Grammomys surdaster
GTTCAAAAAAGCCAAGGTGGAAGGTAGAATTTAGAAGAAACCACAATGCAAAGAAACATTTGCTTAAAATATAAGAACTTGAAAAATGAGACAAAATGTGACAAAGGCCAAAGAAACAAAGAGAAAGTCAGTGCCATGTCAAGTGGCAGTTTAAAGATTTCCTGTGGATCCTTAAAGAGAGTCAGCCAAATTATATTTCCTTTGTGGGAGATGAAGACAAATTCCTGTTTTATTTATATTTCATGTCAGAATGTCAACAACTCAAATCACATGATTACAGTATTGAAAACCACTTGTTCCATATTAACACATGGCTGCAATTAATGCTCAGCAGTGAGAATACAAATTAATGAGATATGTATCTCTGAATGTCCCATTACCAAATAGGCTGAATTCATATTAAATGATGATTTACAGTTTGGAATATATTTTCTTGTCTCTGCCCAAAGTATTTGCTCCGTGATGGCCATAAAGCTTTGGTTCATTTTAAACCTCTAATGAAATAAATTCAATGAAAATAGCAGCACCAGCTTCCAGATTTACCTTCTTTTCCCACTCAACCATTAATATCATTGGCTGTAAATAACACTGGACAGTCATTTTATGTCTTTTCATATTTATCAAGAAATAGAAAACCACATAATGGTTTTTCTAAGAACCTTAATTTTATTTTTTCACAACCCTTAAATCATTACAGAAATGCAGGGATGGCATAGCAACATTGCATACATAAACTATTATGTGTATTATGAAATTATGCATCATTTGAAAATCATAGTCTTCAGAAGCTTTGTTTCCTAGCTAGTTCCAAAATATGGAGCTTCAGTGGATCATTCTACATTACCGAGACAAATATCTTACAATAATCTATGTTTGTAGTAAGAAATGTGTTTGTATAAAATAATGATTAATCGTATCTTCGTTAAAGAGACAGCCCCATTAAGGAAGATAAAAAATTTTCAGATTAAATGATCAACAAATTACCTAATCTTCTAGTAAGCCAATTGATCATTCAATGAAGAAGTGAGTTTACATGGAATATACAGTCAATGTGTAACTTTGAACAAATTTCAGATGCTGTTTGTGAAAGTACAATTGGAACGTTTCACCCAAGGCAGCAGGAGAGGGGAAATAGCTGTAATGGACTAGAGAGTGTATAGTTATAAGGAAGAGGTACATTGAGTTCACCTTTAATTAAATTTGAAGGGTTTTTTTTTTTTTTACAAATCTATGTAATGTAGTTTAGATCCCAGAAATTCATAAGAGACACAGTTATATAGTTTCAATCATAGGCAACCTGCACACACACACACACACACATACACACACACCCTGCCCTGATTCAATGAGGCAGCTCATTAGCCATAATAGACGTTCTCTGGCTTGCTAAGCACCTAATTTGCTACTAGTAAATGACTTTAAGCACAGGGAAAAATAAATCAGCCTAAAAAGCATAGCTCCTATGATAATTAAGAAATGCTAGACATATGATTATGTATCTGAAGATGTTTCAATTACATAATGTGTCATATTTTTGTTACATATGCGTACACTAACTTCCATTTAATTCAAGATGCCAATCAATCCTTGTAAGATTTATCATAACTAGTATAGTTAGTAGTATTTGAGGGATCATAATAGATAATAATAAGCTAGATCCTTCAGAAATTCCATTAAAGTCTGAGGGATGAGCACATGCTATACAACAAAGTATAATTTCATGTCGGTACATATAGTGCTGATAAAACTGCTATCATATTTCATTAAGTACCAAGATTAACATAAGAAAGACTTCAAGAATATTTGTTGACTATGAGGACAGTGAACTAGCCCTCAGTCGGGGCTCAGTTTGACATCAAATATATTTTGTTTTGCTGAAGTTATATATATTTCATATATAATGGTTGGTTTTACTCTGTGACGAATTTTCGTGTGTTTATTGATATACTTCTGATTTTAAATAAGAAAAAGAAAGGACCTTAATTATGTATTAAGGATGAGGACATCTCTGTTTTATAGCTGGCCCTAAGGTAATGTCAGGTGCAGGTGTTTTCTCTCTGATAGTGGCATCTGGCTACTGACAGGATATTGATAGAATTTTTCCACAGAGAAACCCAAGTTCTTGGACCTTGACTTCAGTTCTTAGGACTTGAGCATGGATGAGCACACAATGAGATAGTTCATATAAAATTAGTGTAACTTTATGAATCATAACTCTTGCTACTCAAGGTTTCATGAATATAAAAATAGTTATGAGAATTTCATACATGTTTATAATATGTTTTTAAGTCAAATATGTCCATATTTTTCCATTTTGTCCTTACAATCATGTTTGTTCTTTGTTTCTTTTTGACACAGAGATTGCAGTGTGAGAAAGTGTGTTTTCTAAGTCCATTGTCCTCTTTTACACTTGAACCTGCTTAGCTTGTCCCAAGGCATTAAGCAGGAATATGAGAATATAGGGACTACAAAATGTAGAATGTGGTAACAGAGACAAATATCTAATACACACCGATTATTAAAGAGGTCAGAATATGTTTTATACTGCTTTACTTTGTCATCACTGGAAGTTTGAAATTTCTTCTCCCATGCTGTGTCCTCAGGAGGCACATTCTTTAACATGTCATCACTTCTGAAGTGTCAGAAGCTACACTCATGAAATCTCACGAGCATTTCAGCCTAAATGTGAACAATGACTACAGTAGTGGACATGATGACATAAATATGGTGAAATCTCATGAAGTCACAACTCTACACAAAGAGGTAGACACAATTAATAAATGCTGAGAAGGTAAGAAAAAGTCTTCCCTAAGAAGAGAATACCAAATGATTCTTTCATCCTGATTGGGCAGACTTGACAACATTTATAAATAATAATACATAGACTGAGAAGGATGCATTTATGTAGTTATAAATGTTTCTGCATGTCTAGATGACCATGTACACATGTAAATGTGTATGTGTATGTATAATAACAAAGAAGAAAAGAAATGAAGAATTAGCAATAAAGAACATGGATATGGAGGAAGATTATTGGAAGAATTGGAAATTATATTATAATCTCAAAGTTTTAAGAAAATATTAAAATCTTCACTATAATCAATGACAATATTAAACTTGATTTTCAATTTTGTATGTCTTTATTTACTGTTTTTTTTCTCTATTGCATTAAACAGAATGGTTCTAAGGCTATCTAAAAAAATATCACATGATAGATCTTCTTTTAGCTTTTTACAACTTTCAGACTTGATTTTCATATTGCCTATACACCCATTTTCTTTCCTACTAATCATGAGTGAGTGTTTAAATCCCTTTTCCTACAACTTCAATGTTTGTTGTCAGTTTTTTCTTTCTTTCTTTCTTTCTCTCTCTCTCTCTCTCTCTCTCTCTCTCTCTCTCTCTCTTTCTTTCTTTCTTTCTTTCTTTCCTCTTTAGGTATTAGCCATTCAGATTAAAGTAAAATAAAACCTCAAAGAGGTTTTAGTTTTCATTTTCCAAATTTATATAAAACATAATTCCATCACTATAAATACCGACAACATACACACACACACACACACACACAGAGAGAGAGAGAGAGAGAGAGAGAGAGAGAGAGAGAGAGAGAGAGAAATAAATAAGTAGGTTTGTTTTTAAATTTTGCTTCAAATTCTCCTAGTCTCACTATTTTTTCTGCCCACACAACTTTGTGTTTGTTTCTTAAACCCATCAGGTGCAATTTATGTGGTCCAAATCTTCTTGGATGTACGGTCCTACACTGGACTATGTCAAAATACCAAGGACTACAGTCTTAGAGAACACTGACTTGTTCTTTCCTAGGAGCTATCAGTTGAGAAAAACTCCTTAGTAAATGGTTGACTTGATATTTATCTTTCTCTTCCAGTCTGGGATTTGGCCCATTTTTTGGAATTTCTGAGATATCTCTTAATAATTTGCATGAGTTCTTTGGAAAACAATAAAGTACTAATAAAGTTCTTTATGAAATTTCTCTACTAAAAACTTACAATTTAGTTGGGTCCTTTGTTGTCATGCCTTTTGGATTTGAGCTCTCTCTATATCCCCGAATTTAATCTGACATCTATGTTCATCTGGCAAAAGTCTCTCTCTCTAGACTTCTTCATTTGATGGTTGTTTCCTTTGTTGAACAAATGTTTTTGGTTTTATGAGATCTCAGTTGTTAATTACTGGCTTGAAATTCTGAGCAAATGGAATCTTCCTTGGAAAGTCTTTTTTCTTTACATATACTTTTAGTTCTTTTAGTATTTTGCATTTTAGTATTTCAGGTCTCTGATCTATAAGAAGTAGATTTTCATGCAATATGTTATATACAGCTTGAAATTCTTTCTTCTGCTTGTGGACATCCATTTGTCTCAGCATAATTTGTTGAAGATGATGTTTCTCCCAAAAATATGTGTATATTTTTGACATATTTGTTAATTATGAGTATTCATGTTAATTAGTTTTTGCCTATTAATCTATATGACTTGTTTGTTTGTTTCCTTTGTGCCAGTGTCATCTTTGTTTTATTAATGGAGCTTGGTAATATACCTCAATAACTGATATATTAATTCCTATATTATTGTTCATTATTTTAATTGCTTTGATTGTTTTGGGCCAATTATGCTTCCACATAAATATTAGAAGCATTTAATGTATTTCTGAGAAGAATGTTATAGGCATTTTGAGTGAGAATCCATTGAATTTGTAATTACTGGAATACTCCTTAGCACACACAAAAATGGCTCAGTGTACTCCTCCACAGACATCTGCTTTGACTTCTTTAATCACAATAACTAGGAAATGGAAAAAGGATATATATATATATATATATATATATATAT
>NW_021620984.1:3430285-3499622 GCF_004785775.1 Grammomys surdaster
TATATATCATTCAACTGATGAAAGTCAGGTACATATTTTTACTGTTACTATATTCACCTGTAAATAAAAATTTAAAAAGTTAGTTTTCTAACTAACTTTATAATCTAATGTCATTGAAGAAGCCAGTAAAATAGAGGGGAAAGACAGGAAGGTTATAGAGGAGTCTTAGAGAAAATAAGTAAGAGATGCTACACAGAGAAAAATGTGGAAGCTATTGCATGATTAACCTAGAGCAAGAGAGGGGTGATAACACAGACAGAGAAGGAAAGAGACAACACTGAGAGTGAATAACACACAAGGAATCAACATTATATGTGTACTTCAAATACAGAAAAGAGGTATCTATATCTAGATAGATAGATATACATAGATTTTTAAAGTACACATATACTTATTATGAAATCTCAACTCTCAAGTCCAATAGACTTCCTAATAAAATTCCTAGTTCTATGAGAAACTTCTCTTGGTGCTGGTAGTCTGATAGAACCAAAAGAATCCATATTGGCTATTGCCATTGACCTCATTTGCACCCAGAACTTCAATTTAAGAATCTATTGCCAAATACCCACATTTTATACACAGGGTAAAAGAGAATCTGCCAAGTACTAACCTGAAACCTCTCACTGAGGACTAACTCTAATAATACGAAAGTGCCAGCTGCTGAAGGATGTAGCAATCTCTTAGTTCTACTTAGGACAGAATCTAGAATTCACAATGATATCTAGCCTGGCATCCTCTGGAGTGGTGCAAGGGTGGCAGGAAAGCTGAAGACTGAAGAGGACATGGAAATAAGCTGAGTGTTGGCATCAGTGCCAGAGTTGGGGCCCTTAAAACTATGCCAGGAGGCCACTAGTGAAGGTACAGCTTCAGTTTTGGTGGATTCACCAGTAAACTGGAGATTCCAGACATATGAAAGATCCACCGAAGATATCAGAGTTGGCTTGAAACCAGATTGAGCCTATACAACAAGGTATTTGGACTGTGCATGGCAGATTTTGGCTGTAAAGTTGAGATACAACCTTAATCCCTTCTGAATAATAGAGTCTCTGTGCTGATTCTGAGAAACTACTTTCCAGAAAATTTCATGTCGGTTGTGTGGATCTCTTGAGAAGCATGCCTGATTTTTTTCATCCCCAGTGTACTAACACCCATTTTTGCAGTAAAACAAAGGTTTCATTCTCATAATTTTAAAATCCCTTTGTCAATAAGAAAGTATATAAATTGAGTTTGATTTTTGTTTTTCGCTAATCATAGTTAAGAGGCTTTGGATATTAAAGGACATGGGACTTTTAAAGTGTTGATTTATTTTTTAACTGTTTATTGATTCTTTGTGATTTTCACATCATGCAATCCAGTAACACTTATCTCCATGTCCCCTGAAATCTGCTCTCTGCCCTTTAACCTCCCCCCAAGAGATATACACACACACAAAACACACACACACACACACACACACACACACACACAAAACACACACACACACACACAGAAAACATCTTATTGTGGAAGCTGGAGGCTTATATGGGCTCAAGCACAAGGCCTGCAACAATCTGTATCAAGTCCTTTATGTACATGTTATGGCTGTTAGCTTGGTGGTTTTTATTGGGGGAAGGGGGGCTTTTAACAATGGGAATCTGTGTATCTCTCTGACTCTTTGCCTGCTCTTGTGAGTCTGTTATTTGGTTGCCTTTTCCAGCCTTCACAAGAAGACTTTAACCTTGACTTTTTGTATCTTATTTTGTCCTATTCGAATGTCATTTCTTTGAGGCTTCTTTTCTGAAGACGAAAAAGAGAGAGTATGGATCTGTGGGGAAGAAGAGATACTGGAGAACTAGGAAGAATGGAGATAGAGGAAACTATAGTCGAGTGTATTTTATGAGAGAAGAGTTTGTTTTCAGTTAAAAGAAAAACACAGAAAAATTAATTTTTAAAAATAAAAAACATAAAGCAAAAGGGAGAAATGTCTTCAAATCCCTAAGGTAAAGGTCCTAAGGAAAATCTTAGATTCCAAACACATTCCTATTTCTATTATTTTTTAAATCTCTCATTTAATTTATTTACATTTCCAAATGTTATCCCCCTTCCCAGTTTCCCCTTCCTCCTACCCCCTGCTTCCCTTAGGGTGCTCCCCCCACCACACTCCTGCCTCACCACCCTATTTCTCTTTTTTAATGGGATATAATCGAGATTGAAGCTAGGATCCGATGTTCATGAGGCTCACCAAACTCTGTTAATGACTGCTTGCTCCACACATAAGGCAAGCAACATTGATTTTAATAAATATCTGAGACTCAAACTCCAGTATGTTCTTCATCCTCTGGTTGACATTTCAAAGAGCAATTAAGTACTGACTTTTAAATTTTGTTTCCCACTTTCAGATATAATAAGCGATAATGACAGTTGTTTTAGAGCAATTTGACGGAGTGAAATTAATTCATTTCGCCAACAAAAAGACACATTGAATGACGAATAGATCTTTTAACTGCATCTGGATGGAGATGAAATTTATAAAGTCAAATTTAGAATATATGAAATGGTTATATTGATTAGGGGCAAGTTGATGATAAACCTGTTCATATATCCATTTCCAGTAGACCAGATAGAAATTACAGGGTATGACTTGTATATTCTCAACTTCATCATTTGAGAGATACTATTATGGTACCAATTCTACACAGGCTAAATCTAAGACCCAACTGGTGAAATAAATGTTTAGGCTATCTGTGATGGTTTGCATATGCTTGGCCCAGGAAGGGGCACTATTAGGAGGTGTGGTCTTGTTGGAGGAAGTATGTCACTGCATGATGAGCTTTGAGAGACATTCCTCCTATCTGCCTGGAAACTAATCTTTTCTCTTGGCCTTCCAAACAAGATATAGATCTCTCAGCTCCTCCAGTGCGATGCCTGCCTGGATGCTACTATGTTTTCTGCCTTGAAGATAACGAATAAAACCACTGAACACATAAGCTAGTCCCAACAAAATTTTGCCTTAATAAGATTTTCTTTGATCATGGTGTCTTTCCACATCAAAGGAAACCCTAACTAAGACACTGGTGCGCTGGTAAATTTCTTACGTAAATTAACTGGATTATAAATATGTTAACTTAGTCTATTAAGATTTTCATAGCAATGCATCATGGAACAGATGTCTTACGAATGCTTATGAATGACAGAAATTTACAATTATGGTTATAGAGGCTAGAAAGTCCAGTTACAATGGTTAACAGACTTTATATCTAGTCTAAACCATATCTTCATATATATATATGTATATATATATACATATATACATATATATGTGTATATATATATGAAATATTTATATAAATATGAAATATATTTACATATATATATTATTTTCTCAAATATTTTACACTCTGTCAGGTAAGATTTCTCATTCTTTTTTTTTTTTTTTTTAATTTTTTTATTGGATGTTTTATTTACATTTCATATGTTGTCCCCTTACCCCATCCCCCACCCACCCAGGAACCCCCAATCCCCTCACACCTCCTCCTTCTTCTTTGTGGATGTAACCTCTATCTACCCCCCCACTCCCACCTCCCCACCCTCAAAACTCCCACCCCCTGGGGCGTCCAGCCTTCATGAGGTCAAGGATCTCATCTTCCACCTGTGCCCAGCAGGGCCCTCCACTCTTATATATTCAGCTAAGGCCCTGGATCCCTCCATAAGTGCTCCCAGGCTGGTGGTTTAGACCCTGGGAGCTGTGGTTGGTTGGTATTGTTGCTCTCCTCATGGGGCCACAAATCCTTTCAGCTCCTTCAGTCTTCACTCTAACTCCTCCATTGAGAACCCCATGATCACTTCAATGGCTAGTTGTGAGCATCTGCCTCTGAATATGTCAGGCTCTTGAAGACCTCTGAGGAGACATCCATATCAGGCTCTTATCAGCATGCACTTCCTGACTTCCACATCAGCATCTACCTTTGGTGACTGCACATGGGATGGATACTCAGGTGGAAAGGTCTTCAGACGGCCCCTCCTTCAGTTTTTGTCCCTCGCTTTGTCTCCATATTTGCTTTGTCTTTAAGAATGAGAAATCTCAAGATTTCTCATTCTTAAAGACATGAACATTTCACATGGCTTCTTCTCTCATTATCATCATAATGAGAATGAACATTTCAACACATGACCTTGTATAGGAAGAAAACATGATGTACCTTTTTAAAATTATCTGTATATTGACTTAATGATTTTGACCAATGTAATTTCATAATACAACTTGAAATTTGGGATGATGATACTCTTTTAGTTCTTTTATTTTTCAAGACTATTTTAGCTAACCTGAAATTTTCTGTGTTTCTATATGAAATTGAAGGGTTTTGTTTTTTTAATTTTTGTAAAGGATTGCTTCGAAACTTTGATGGAGATTAGATTGAATCTGTGTTGCTTTTGGTGTAATGAACAAAGCCTTGGAGAATTTTTTATTTTCTGGTATTTCTTTCTATGTCTTATAACTTTTAGTTTACAAGTCTTTTGCTTGTTTGGTTAGAATTAACCCAAGATTACCATGTTTGAATCTATGGTGAACAATATCATTTCCCTGATATCTTTCTATATATGTGTGTGTTTTGTTTTTAAGAAGTATGCTAATATTTTGTATCTTCATTTTGTATCCTACCACTTCACTAATTGAGGTAATATGTTGTAAAAGTTTCCTGGTTAACTCTACGGTCTCTAATTTTATACACACAGAGACACACAGACACACACAGACACACATGAATATATTACTTTGCATATATATCCATAGTATAGACATATAGACACACACACACATATATGTGATATATATACATATATGTATGTATGTCATATATATGTATATACATATACATGTACATGTACGTATATGTATATATCATCTGAGGATAAGGATACTTCCCTTGTTTGAATAACCTTGATTTTCTTCATTTGTGTTATTGCTTGAGCTAAAACTTCATGTATTATATTGAGTAAATGTAGAGAGAGCAGACACTCCTGTATTGTTTCTGATTTTAGTGGAATTGCTTTGGGTTCCTCACCATTTACTTTGATGTTAACTATGGCCTGCTGTTAATTTTAGGTATATTCCTTGTATCCCTAATCTGTCCTGAAATTTTATCATGGAAGTTATTGATTTTTCTTAAAGATCTTTACTGCATCAAGTGAGAAGTTCATGTATTTTTGTATGCCAATTATTTTTATATAGTGGGTTACATATTTTTGATTTTTGTATGTTGAACTGAATATCTGGGATGGGATCTATTTTGTCATAGTGTTTACTTTTATGATATATTTTAGGATTTGGTTTGGAATTTTTATTGAGAATATTTGCATCAATATTCATAGGGGAAAATAACCTGCAGCTCTCTGCCTTCGTGGTCTTTATATGGTTTAGTATCAGGGTGACTGTGGCATCATAAAATGAATGGGTAATGTTTCTTCTTTTTCTATTTTCTGGAATAATGTAAGGAGTGTTGGCATTAAATTTTCTTTGAATGTCTGGTAAAATTTTGTGTTGAAATTATCTGAGTTTTTGTTTATTAGAGGATTTTTAATCAGGGCTTCCAATTTACTAGGTGCTGCAGGATGATTTAAGTTGCTTATCTGATCTTGATTTAAATTTTATAAGTTATATGTATTCAGAAATCTATGTATTTCTTTTAGATTGTTCAATATGATGGACTACTGGTTTTTAAAGTGTTCCCTTATGATTCTCTGGACTCCCAATGTGTCTCTTGCTCAATTCCCTTTTCATATCCAGTTTTGTTAATTTAGGTTTTTGTTTGTTTGTTTGTTTGCAGTGTGCAGTTGTCTTTATTTAGGATCTAGACTCTGTGGTTTTTGTATACCATATCTAAATGTCTTGTATTCTTAAGGTGATATTGGATTTTCTCAGTTTTCATATCTGATAAGATGATAATATGGATTGTTTCTATCATTGTAAGTTGTGCCTCGTGTTTATTGGTTCCCATGTTTTGAATCATCCCTGCATAACTGAGATTATGTCAAATTGATCATGTAGTTTAATAAGAAATAATATTTTTATGTTCATAAGGAATATTGGTCTGTAGCCTACCTACCCAGGTCTCTGTCCTATTTGTTCTTTGTGGTTTTGCTATTAGAGTAATTGCAGCTTTTTAAAAATAATTAAACATTGTTCCTTCAGTTTCTTTTCTTTTTGAAGAATTAGAGAAGGGTTGCATTAGTTCCTATTTAAAGGTCTGGTATAATTGTTGACTCAGTCTATTTGGAACTTAGGCTATTTGTTGATAGGTGATTTTTCGTTAATCCTTTTAATTTATTTTATTCTTACTAATGTTGATAAGAGCAACTTATTCATATAATATTGTTATATTGAAAAATTGTATTGATATAAAATTGAAATGACATCTAAGGAAAATTATTACATATCTCATCTGAATATAACATTTTTTTTTTTTTTTTTGGTTTTTCGAGACAGTGTTTCTCTGTGTAGCTTTGGCTGTCCTGGAACTCACTTTGTTGACCATGCTGGCCTCGAACTTAGAAATCTGACTGCCTCTGCCTCCCAAGTGCTGGGATTAAAGGCATATGCCACCACCGCCAGGCAATATATCATTTTTTATACCATGTGCAAAATACAAGACAAATCCTCAGGGAAGACATGATAAACAAAATAACCTGTGCTTTTTCATAATAAAGTAGGTTTAAATGAATGTGGACATTTTAATTTCTTTCAGAGTTCTCTATTTAGTAAGCCTGTTTATTAATTGGTAGAACAATACATGTATGCTATTTAATATATTAAGACAGAAGACATGGGAATTTGTATAAAACAAACAAGTTTGATACTAAATCTTGAAAAACGACAGAAAATTTCTCACTTTGCTTGTTTTAATGTTGGTATAAAAAGACTCAAAAGAGGAAAAATAAAAACTGAATGACTCATACAATGTATGAAAATAAAATAAATATCATAGTATTTTTTAAAAATAATTTATTTATTTTTTCTCAAATCGTAATTCATTCACAGAGGGGTCATAAACACAGAAAAGCAGGATGTGGGGAAGGGGATGACACTGGAGTGTGGATGTTCAGGGGGAATACAGATGTCTTTCAGAACCAGGTATCGGCTGGGTGAAGGTTCAAGGGACAGGTCACTGTGACTCTGCCTATGACTCACTTGTCCTGATTTAAGTTGGTATTGTCTGCCAAGGCTACCTATTTACAAAGTCTATGACTACTCTGGCTGGTAAGTTTCCAGAAAAGCTGCCTGTTTACAATAGCTTATAGCCATCTGTTTCAATGTTTTTTTTCACAGAGACCCAAGACTCGGTGTTAGTATACATGTATGACAGGCCTATTGCTGATTTTAGGCCTATGGCTGGTTTTAGGCCTTCAGTGTATAAGCAGGGCTGCCCCTGACATTTCCTCCCTTCTCTAAGTATAGAAGGGCTGTGGTGTTTCTAATCTTGCGAAGGCGGGGATAGAGGCCTGACCTCCAGTAATTGAAGGGGACTTTGTAATGGCTCCAGTTCCCCTGTCGTTGTCCAGTGAGGCATGAGGGCCATACCCATCCCGATGTCTTTTTCCTGGAGATGGAATACTTTTGACATCAACCCCTATGCAGTCAGGCTTGTCCCTCAGGGAATCCAGAGAGATATTTTTAAGTTTTATTGATATTCCCTTGCAGTGCTTAGCCTCGCAGCCTAAGCAAGAATTCAGATCGCCAGTCAGAGGGGGTTCTGGGTGGCCCCTCTCTGCTTGGTCTAGGGGTGGAAGTCCCTTCTTTTAGGTTAGGTGGAGATGGGTTTTGGGAACACCCTGGAAAATGTAACAACCTCATCTTGAGTCTCGTGGTCCTCCATAGCTAACTTATGATAATGTAACTGAATAGGTTTTACTACCAAATTATTTATCTGTTGCTTCACAGAGTTAGTCAGCTTATTTGAGGCCCAGGGACCAGCAGAAATAAGCAAAAAGAACCTAAATAATGGTCCCAAGATGGGAGGAAGTAGGGTTGACAACCTTGGAGAGGCTGAAAACCAATTCTTGTACCAGCCTTCATCTGCCTCTTTCTCTCTCTGATTTTTCTCAGGGCCTTCACTGACCTATTGCATGCTCTCTTTAACCCTCCCTGTCTTGTCTATGTAAAGGCAACATTCTTCTTTAAGGGATGTACCCAGTCAAGAGCTGTACACAGCATTTTCTATTGTACTAGAGTAAATCAAGTCCAATAAGGATCTTTGCAATTTTTGGAGGTCTCTTCAGACAGTGAAATGAGGGATTTCTTCAGATTACTGATGTCAATCTCTAATTGTTTGATGTTCTTGTCAGTGGCCCTTCAAATGTCTGAGTAGTATAAATTCAGAGGCCATCATCTGGATTAGAACTTCTAACAGCAGACATCACTGGTGATTCATTTTTACCTGGAAAGAAAAAAGAAGGGAATTCTCAGGGAGATTTCTCTTCCCTGGATGTAAATTGTTATCCATCTTATTTATGGTTGAGCCTGGCTTTGTGGGGGTATCTATTTATTTCATTAATCTTTTTGGTAGCCAGTTAGCTGTCCCTTCTGTGGTATCAAATGAGCATATCAGTTAAAAAAAAAAAAACATAGCCCATTCTGTTTCTCCTTGAATCATTCTTTGTTTGAGGTCTCTGCTATTCTTGTTTCTGCTTGTGCTTTGTTGCTGGCACAGCAAGGACCTAGGCAGGGGTGACTCAAGGAATAAGAGAAAGGGTGTAGAGCTATGTATCTGTGAAGGGCTAGTTTGTCAAATCTGTAACCTAGGGAACAAAGTAAATAGCCAGGGGAAATTAGCCATGCCCCCTGATTTTGAGCAAGAATGGAGTGAAATATTTTGACCATTTGTACTACTTAGAATACGATTTCTTCTTCCCTTTCTGAAACATTAGGGCACATTCAGGTTTAATGTCCTGGCCTCTCTACTATGTCCCAGGTAATGGACAGTTGTGGTTCAGTAATATCTACAAGTAGCTAGAGCAGTGGTTCTCAACCTGTGGCTCACAACCCCTTTGGAAAACATCTGTCTTCAAAAGCATTTGCATTACAATTCATAGCAGTAGCAAAGTTAGAGTTGTGAAGTGGCACTGAAAATAATTTTATGGTTGGGGGTCACCACAACATGAGGAACTGGATTAAAGGGTGGCAGCATTAAGAAGGCTGAGAACCACTGCCCTACTATCTCTGGGGACCCATTATTGATCTGTGCCAGGATTGTGGGACCCACACAGCATACTTGTTCCTTCCTAATTAGGTCTTAATTTTGCAGTCTGAAGCCCATGGCCTGAGATGCTGCCCGAGTTAAAGCTCCTGGGAGGCCCCCTTCCTCTGGGTTTTGTGAGGTTAGGTACAGAGCTGCCACCTGGGATCTGCTCTATGCTGGAGCCCAGACCAGAGTGAATGTGGACATTTTATTATGGATATTATGTAACTCATATTTATATGTATTTATAATTGTGATTTTCATAAACAAATAGCTAATTAAGGCAATGTATGGTTTGATACCAAATACATACATAATCAATTTATTTTTTATACCATATATTTTTTTGTAAATGGTTGGAATTATTTATTTAAATCAGAAAAAATTTAATGACATTATTATACTGTTTTGTAAGTTTTCAGGTCAAAATTCAAAAGGTATTTATTCGTAATTTTCTCTTTTATACATTTTAAAAATTGTCTTTTATTAAATGCTAGAGTTTTTGTAAATTGTGTTATAACAGTATATTTGTTGTGTGTGTGATCACATGTGTATCAGGTCATTTCAGGTTTATCTCTATTTTGAGAAAATGAATGAGAATAATATTACTGCAAAGATCTAACTTTAGTGAAAAAATGAAATTTCTACTTTTAAAATGGCTTCCACTTTGGCAATATAACATCATACAGATAAAAGTACAGATAAAATCATAGCTAATCCCAATTAGATTTCAAATAACAGGAAGAAAAAGATACATTGGTGAAGAAATTAATCAATTCACATAATCTCTATCTGTGTCACTGAAATAACAAGAATAAAGATTGGATTTAACTGTATGTGTGTTGTCACAATGGGAATGGGAGTATTATAGACTGTTATCTTTTTAACATGCAAGCATTTAATACATGGACTCTGTTGTGGAGAGTTTTGATTTTTCTTTTTTTTTAATCATTTAATTTATTTACATTTAAAGAGATATCTCCCTTCCAGGTTATCCCTCCACCAATCACTTATCCAATCCCTCCTCCCCTTTGCCTCTATGAGGGTGATCCTCCACACACCCATCCACTCACACCTCATCCCTCTAGCATCCCTCTACCATAGAGTATCAAGCCTCTCCTCCCATTGATGTCAGATAAAGCCATCCTCTGCTACATATGTATCTGGAGTCCTGGCTTTTTCCACATATACTGTTTGTTTGGAAGTTTAGTCCATGGGAGCTCTTTGTGATTCAGTTAGTTAGTATTGTTCTTCTTATGTGGTTGCAATCCCCTTTAGCTCCTTCAGTCTTTACCCTAACTCTTCCATTGGGCTTCCAGAGTTCAGTCAGATGGCTACCTGTAAGTATCTTCATCTGTATTGGTCAGGTGCTGGTATAACATCTCAGGGAACAGCCACATCCGGCTCCTGTCAGCAAGCACTTCTTGGCATGAGAAATAGTGGGGATTGGTGGTTTTGAAACAAGGATTTCACTACTTGCATTTGGTTGTTTGGAATTTCCTAGGTAAACCAAACTAGACATACACTTCTATAATTTACTGCTTGTACCTCCTTAATTCTGATTATCCAATAGCAATACATCATCACTTGCTGGACACTAATAAGCAGAAAATGTCTGGACGTTGAAGAAATGACAGAATATGTGTTCTGACACATTGTAGCTTTAACTGTTATAACTGCAAACAAACTAAAGACAAATATAAATATACTAAGGATAAATGAATTCTATGGTAACTTATTGCAACTCCTAAAAAATGAAGAAGCTCAGAGGATTGAAGATAACTTCTGATCAAAGACAACTTGAAGTATTTAGCTTCCTGATTCTAGGAGAACTGTAGTCTTTCTACAGGTAAAAAAAAGTCTTGGAATAATCAGGAACATTAGGTTATGGTTTCATAACTTATTTGATAGACATAATTTAAGAATAATGGCAACTTCAAGTATTATCATGTAGAATACATTGGTAAATGACATTGTTTTAGCTTTTTGAAAATTCTTGCTATTTGTTTCCAGAGTAACAAATCCAATCCCACCATGGGTTAATGATGGTCTCTTTTCTCCACACTCACTGTAGTATATTTTGTCAGTTCGAACGAGGGTAAGATATTTCGAAGTACTTTTGATTTCCATTTCCATAATATGTAGGGGTAATAAATATGTCATTCATATATATAAATATATATATGTATCCTCAAAAACAAAATAAACAAGTTGTTACACAGTACAAATTATATTCTTAGGGACCTTCTAATTAGAAATCATAATGATAAATTAAGTCTAAATGGAGTACTTGTCAAAAAGACAAGTGAAACTACAGCATGGGCAGCTTGTGTTTCAGAGCATGAATGAAATTTGGCACAGAAACAGGAATTCTGTTTTCAAAACAGATGGGGAGAAGGATGCTCAAGATACTCTCATTTTAAGTCACTTTGTTTTCATATCCTTGGGATGGTTGATGAGTAGTGTAAGTCGATTTGTTTCCCAGAAGTGTAAACACAGAGGGGGGGGAGTGGGAGTGGGAAGGGGATGGGAAGGGAGGGGGACGGGGAGAAGGAGAGGGAGAGGAAGAGAATGAGCACATTCTGTTATGTTGAGTATTGTGCTCAGACATCCAGACATTCCACCTTGTAAAATGACACTCAGAGGGAAAAAATGGAGCCTGTTCAAATTTAACATAAGGTCAAGTGAAAAACAGGGAGAAAAATGTCTGATAAGTCTGCTTAAAATTTTGTAAAACTATCTCTGACATTTAGAGAAATTATTGAATCCCAGTCAGAGACTACAAAAAGATGACCTTGTTTTTTTCTCCCTTCAGTGATTCAAAAGTCAACAGAAAATGAAAAAAGTGACTGACAGGGGATGTAGTATGTGGAGTGAATATTTTAATACATGTGAAAAATTAAATATTTGATCCAATTCTTCTTATTGGGAACTTACTGAGTTCTCAGTTTGTTTTAGGTGAAACTGAAAACCTTTGAAAGACATCTAATGAACACAAAAATGTTTGTAAATGTATTTGGAATATTCTGAAGGAAATAAAAAAATCAATTCAAAAGTTGAAGGAAACTGTGACAACTAATTTTTTGATCTACTTTTATAGAGCTTGGACATTGTGCTTAATATTGATTTACTTATTTATTCCTCTTAAGAACTTCAGACATGTTTCATTCTTTCCTAATGCCTGCTGCTAAGAGACTAATAGATAAATGCACCTCCATGGTCTAGCCTGGCATACCCTGCAGGAATCTGTATTTGCAATGTTTTCAATGAGTCTGCCCAGGACCCTTATTCTGTGCTACACTTTCATATCTAAGCTCAGTCCTGAGTGTTTCTGCTTGTACTAATTTAAAGCAACATCAAAAACAGGAACAACCTTTCTCTCAATAAAAATGGAATATAATTTCTAATCAACACTCAACCAAGGAAAGAAGTTCATATGCCCAGGTCACATTGCATAAATACAAACAATATGACGTGTCAACAAATATGACTGCCTTACACAAGAAAAAACTATCAATCACACAGTGATATTCTTCAAAGTGCAATAATTAATGAACACTAAGACAGAGTCTAAAGAACAACTATAAACAAGTGCAAAGAACTGAAAGAGCTTAAGAAAAACTTTTATAAAATATTTCAATGGCCTTTGAGAGGATAGAAAATCTTCTGTTGGTAGTGTACGAGCACAGACACATACAGCTGAAAGAAAAAAAATGTACAATTTAGAATTTGAAAGGTTAATTTTCTTAATATAATTCTGAAATATACTCAATGAAAGTGAAGATATATTTGAAAAATTCAGTAAGAAAATTAGAAAACTCAAGGGGAAAACTTACTAGTGGAATGTATTAAGTAGAATCTAGAATGTAAGGACATGAAGATAGAGAAATTGAAGTGCTCAATTTAAGAATATGAAAAAAATTTAAATTATAAATATGGGAGAATTATGCAGAAACCATCAAAACTCCAGAAAAATTCAGTCCACAAATTTCAAGCCTAAAATAAAGAGATGAATCCCCAGTAAACTGTATAGAGCACACACTCAAAATAATCATAGGAGAAGACCCCGAAAGAAAAGACATACCCATCCAGACACTGAAACACACAGTGTATCATATAGAAAATATCAAAAAATAAACTCCACATTGTAGGTAGTTGAGGAATTATGGTGGGTTCCTCCTGAATATGTATTGTGGATATGAACATTTCATCTCAAAAGTCTAAGGCCTAAGAAGACTGGGAAGTCCTTTACTTGTGGTCAAGGCTCAAGAGTGGTGGCAAATCTCTCCTCAAGTATCACAATATAAGTGAATGAACTTTAAGTTTGCAAAGAATAGCAACTGCAGTTTCCTCCTACTGGAGATGTATATTGATACAGCTTGCCTACAGAAACATCCTCTGGGAACCAGTTAATCAAGTCTGTGCTGCACTTAATAAACATGCTCAGATTTTGGGTTGCAGAAGAATAAAACCCTCACATAACCACAACTTTACTATATGTGTATCTATTTGTCCTTTTTAAATTCCCTCACTACCCATAAGCAGGTTAAAGGCATCAGGCCAAATGGGTTGACACCACATATCATGACACAGTTAAAACATGATGTAAGCAGGGCAAAGAAATGATACTGAAAACTCGAGAAAAGTCACAATCACATATAAACAAATGCATGATAATAACAACTGGGGCCCATATATGACACAGTTGAAGAACCACAGACTAGGAAAGTTGGGAACCTAGGGAAAAACTTACTACTATTATTCTGACAAAGAATCATAGCAATAAGACGATCCCTAATAATATTTTGCTATAACTATAAATCAGTGAATCACTAAGAACTTTTCAGAGTAGCTTCTTCTTGTTGTTTGTGGGACTAAAACTAACAGATAGACAATGTGGAGAGTCGCAGACTTTGAGGCATTTGGTCTTTTATTTAAAATAATTCTTCTCTCATATATTACATGCCAATGATAGATTGTCCTCCCTCCACTCTTACTGCTCCCCCTCCCTTCTACCCCAGATCCATTCCTCTTCCTTTTCTCTTCAGAGAAGAGAAGGTCTTCAAAGAATAGCAAACCAACATTACATAACAAGTTACGAAAAAAACCTAGGAATATCAAGACTGGACAAGGGAATGTAGTAGGAGAAAATTATTCCTACCAACATGCACAAGAGTCAAACACTCACTCTCCCATTGTTAGGAGTCCTACAAGAGCACTAAGTTACAATACCATAGCACATATGAAGAAGACCTATGCAATCCCTGGTACACTCTGTGATTGCCACTTTAGAATCTGTGAGTCATCACGGACACTCCCTAGTTGATTCTGTGAGCTCTGTTCTCTCCTTGATGTCTACAGCTCCTACAATGCTTCCTGTGGAATTTTACCTCAGTTTTGCCTAGCATTTGACTGGGTATTTTTGTATCTGCTTCCATCAGCTGCTGGATGACAGCTCTCTGATGACAATTGGACTAGGCACCAATCTATCAATACAGCAGAATAACGCTACAATTTATTGCTTTTTGTGTGTGGTTTTTGTTTGTTTATTTGTTTGTTTGTTTGATGGATTGATTGATTGATGGATTGATTGATGGATGGATTGATTGATTGATTTTTGCTGGTCATATGTCTCATTTTGCTCAGGTAAGAAAAATGCAAAAGTGTTCTAGGATCAGAACCACTATGTCATGCTAAATTCTACCAGATTTTTCTGGAAACTGAAACACTAAATAATGGAAGTCCAACATATTAGAGACACAAAATTAATTTTCCACTCTCCGTTCTCTCAATATTCAATTTTCTTATATACAAGACTCTTCTTACTTTTTATTGTAATATGTATAGCTATTATTCATTTTTCATATTCCTATGAAAAGCAGACTAGATAATATTACTGTCAAGAATTTTTCCTGTCACTGTGATGAATATCGTGACAAAAAAACAATGTTAAGGAGAAGATTAATTTATCTAAAAGTTAGAGGATTGATTCCACTATAGCAGGGACAACCAGAAAGAAGGAATTTGACTTATTTTTTCACATTACATCCAGAGAGATTAATAAGAGACCCATGAATGCTTATGCTCAGTTCAGGTTCACTTTTAAATTTTTGTAATTTTCAGAAACCTAACCAGGGGAATAACGTTACTCATAATGGGTAGGTGTTTCAACATTGAATTAACCTTAACCATATAATCTCCTATACACCTACCGAGAAATTAATCTCCCCAATGAATATAGATTTTACCAAGTTGGGAGTTGTGATTGATTATCATAATTCAATATGATGGTTTGTGGAATTTGTCATCAACCTGAAACACAAACATATCACATTAAAATTGTAACTTCCTTGTTTGTTTCCAAAGTCTTTATATCAATAATATTATAGTTACAATAAGTAATAAAAGATAGATGTTTATTATTTGTTTCTTGTTGAAAACTATAATGTGTATTCAAAGCTCTAACAGCATGTATTTTTGTCAGCCTATATTGAACATTTGAATCATACTTAATATTTTCTTCCTTTAAGAAATCATATATTCTCATTTGTATTGACTGCAAATGACAGTTATTGAGGCAAAAGTTCTCTAGATTTTTAAAGATATATTTTGAAATCAAGAATTTTAGGGAAATTCAAATAGCTTGAATTAGCTTCTTGGACTTTACAAAAGTTAAAGATGACTAAGATTTTAGTAAAATGAACCCTAAAGATAGATTAGTAAAGTAATATTTTAATTATTAATTCCTATGCAATTTAAAGTGTTTTGTGATGGTCCCAAGAAAATCTCTTAAGTTGTACATAATTAAATATTATCTATTTTTCAAATGTTTATTTACTGGAAGTAATAAATAAAACCAATATTAAATAGCATATTATTGTGTGTTATATGTATGTAAGTCAATATCTGAGCTAATATCAAGTGTATGAAAAATCCTTTTGTCATTCTAAATAGTCATTCAAATATAATTTTTATTCTTTGAAATGATTTTGTTTTTATAGTTATAGTAGCTAGTGTTATATTATCTAAATAATAGAGATTTATATTAATGTAAATAACAATCATAAGTAAGTTGAAGCGACATTTAAACTTATCCCCAAATATATTTTAAAATATATGCAATCATATACACATTTTATTTTAAAAAGTCTGATTGTTCAAAAATAAAATAAACTCAAATATAAAATTATATTTTAGGAATAAAGTAAAATAGAATGCAGTGGTAAGACTAATATAATTTTTACAAAATATTAATAATTACTTTGAAAACATGATAGCATCATAAATCTACTTATTTTTATTTTAATCATTGTTTGCACTTGAAGTAATTTTAAACATTAATTTTCAATTTTCTAAACATTACTTATTTTAAATGACAATATATACTAGAATAAAAATGTAGAAGTCAGGGAAAACATATGAAGAGTTAGTCTGTCCTGACACTTTAATAATTTATTAAAGACAATTTCCTTGGCAGTCAGTGCTCTAATAAAACATTCCTTGTATATAACTGGGAGTATTTAGTTTATAGCAGTAGAAGCATAGCATATCAACAGAGAGAGTTCATTCAAATCTGTAACTATTCATGTCCAAAAAGATATTTCAACATGAGCATTAGACCAGAGTCTGACTAAGCAAAGGCACCTAGTTTAAACTTACTGCAGAATAATGGATTGGAAAATACCCATAAGCAAATGAATCATCCTTTAAAAATATTTTTAGAAATTCACATAAGTCACCTAACTCAGGGTTCATTTTAAACATACCTGATCATAGGTATGGTAGTAGAACTTTTTCTAAGATCCAATTTAACACTTACATTTTGCTAGACCATCATAACTCTCAAAGTACATTCTCAAACTTTTCCTTAACCCAGCAGACGAGTGTAACTCTTGAGCTTCAGTAAAACATCTTTTCTGTACACAGAGACCACTCAGAAAACCACAATAGGTCATAAAAGAGAGAAGGATGTATCTTGTAGGTCTTTACACAAATCTAAGCACAATTTCTGATCCTCAGTTTCAGAGAAGATAGCTCATGAAGAAGGTTGGAAAACCACAAA
Organism: Grammomys surdaster; assembly: GCF_004785775.1. Lineage (NCBI taxonomy): Eukaryota > Metazoa > Chordata > Mammalia > Rodentia > Muridae > Grammomys > Grammomys surdaster. The sequence goes on from NW_021620984.1 coordinate 3,447,560, forward strand.
AAAACACAGTAACAGCATATCTGCTATGAGGTTATGTCTCCTTGAAAAGACAGGGCAGCTTCACATAATAGTATGGCTGCCTGAACAGGTTATTAACAATAATGATATCAATAGACCTGCTGCTAATGTTGAAAGACAGACACTCATGGAGGCCCAAGATGAAGAAATACAATTTCTAAAGACTGCTAAGAGAAAAATTATCCTTGTCTTAAGGATGAGTGCCCTAATCGTTTATCCATAGAAAGAGTTGGGCCCCAAAATCATATGCACACAAGCTACATTAAATGGACTCAGGAGTTGCACTTATGTATTTGTGTATATCATATCCGTAATGATATATAATCACACATGCATGTGTGTAATGATAGTAATGAAATGAGGCAATCTGTTTGAAAGAGAATGAAGAAGCATGGGAAGGGGTGCAGGGCAGGGACACAGAATGGATTCAAAAAAGGGCAAGGATGAAAGAAAGTGATGAAATTATATTCTAATTAAAAAGTTAATAATGAAGTTAAAGCACAAGGGGGTCTTGGATACCAGGAGGGCATTGATTCACAGAATCAAATGAGCAGGGCTCAAGGGAGACTCAGAGAGTATGAAGTGGCAATCTTAGACCTTGCATGGGTCTGAACTAGGTCTTCTGCAAACACTTTATGGTTATATGGCTTGGTGTTTTTAATGGGACTCCTGACAGTGGGAACAGAGTAATCTGTGGCTGTTTTTTTCCTGTTTTGGGGACCCCTTTCCTCATTCAGGGTTCCACCATCTAGCCTTGATGTCAGGATTTATGCCTTTTCTTAGTGATATCTTGCTGCACAATATTTGTTGATGTCTTGGGAGGTCTGCCTTGTCTTGGAAGCAGAAAAGGATAGAAGTAGAGACAAGAATCTTGGGGAGAGGGAATGTGGGGGTAACTAAGAGGAGTGAAGAAAGGGGAAGCTGTAATCAGGATGTGTTGTATAAGCAAAATCTGATATTTTCTCCAATTTAAATGAGACAATGTGTCTTTAAATTTTAAAAGAACTAAAATATGGCAGTTCGATCACCTACCACCTTTTAGACTTGAATATTTATTAAATTAATGAAATTTCAAAATATTATGAAATTAACCTACCTTTGTTGTCTTATACTGTAGGAACATTTTTTGATCAGTACCCCAATTAAGAATCTTAATTAGAGATTGTTTGTTCTAGTATGAGAAAATCTGTGTGGATTTTGCTTGTCATCTGTTAACTGGATTAATGCCCAGAAATTTATGGATTATTCATCAGTTCACATAGCTGAATATTTTTTTAACCTACATCCATACAATCCTAAACTCTCCAATTTTCTATGAACAAACTTCTTTAGGTAGAAATGATAAGCTTTGATTATGTCAATGAATATGTCAATAGTGAAATAAATAAATGAAGCTATATTATTACTTACGACATTCAAATGCTTAAAATGAGAATTTCTACAGTCACATGTAAAATATTTAACAATATGTATTTTACATTTAATTTGTCATTAAGGTATCACTACACATTTTTTATCTGTCCTCCAAAAATGACGCTAAATCAGTGGCAAGGGTTTTATTCTTTATCTATTGATGGAATCGGAGTTAATACCTATAGGAAAGTACGCATAATAAGACAAATATATGTGTAAGTTGGCAACTAAATATCTACTTAGTTGGAGTTTGAATTCACAGTGCATTGTTTGAAAAAGAAATGATCTTATTTCATATCCTCAAGGCAACTGTAATTTTTAGTAGAATAACAACATAACTCATAGCTCATAGCAGATAAAAACCAGGAAAATATTTATACTTCAAATATGCTTGAGATACATAAAATCCTGCTATAGTTTATGATGAATGCATAGCAGTAAGTAATAGTATTTATCACCATTTTCTGATGATTTATAAAACCAGTTTTCCAAATATTTTATAAAATTAATATTTCCAGAGCTATTTAAAAGAAGTCATAACTAACCTTATTCACAGATTCTTATTTATAAGAGATATTTGGTATACTTTAAAAAAATGTTAAATGATGGAAAGTTATATTACAGCAGTCATGGACAGTTCAATATCTGGTTTGTCTATAAATCATATATTGCTTAAAGGAATTTATAACCTGGATTCTTGACATTAATAAACAATGAAATCTTGAGGATGTGATCTAGGTTTTGGAAATACTTGGTAGGTTACTATTTCTATAATCCAAATGTTCAACAATCATCTCATAAATACCTTTCATTCTGTTTAAAGCTTATTACCTATTAATTAATATTTCTTTTTTTTATTCAGAGTTTTGTGTGTGTGCGTATGTGTGTGTGTTTCTGTGAGTGTGTTATTTCTTCATCACTTCTTCCTCTAGTGCTGCCAAACACGGTTAACAATCACACTTATTCCACTTTGTGTAAAATAAACGTTTCCAGACACAACACAGTGGAGAAAAAATGAAGTAATTACCTTAGCATTTCTCACTTAATTCATTATGACAGTGGCCATGGGTTTCATCCCATTTCATCTGTTTCAGAAAAACCAGAATTTTATTATTTTGTGGCTGAATCATTTTCCACTGCCTGTATATTGATAACTGATCATCGTTCTGACTTATATTTCCCTGGTAATTAATTCTACTGAACAATTTCATTTTCCATTTCACATTTGTATGACTGCCCTTTAGCAATATCTATTTAAATTTATTGACAAGTTTAAAATTATTTTTTGGGGGGCAGGATATCCATCTATAGTGCTTTTTTGAGTTTCATCCACATTTGCATGTCTATCTTATTCTATGATTTGTAGACTTCAAATAGTTTTACGTATTCTTGAGGTCCTTTCCAAACTCTAGGCAATGTTTTGTTTTCTGGAAACATTTTCTTATATGTAATTTTATTGTTCTTTCCCCTTTACATTGCTGTCCTTTTATTTTGGGATCTGTCCAAAATCTTGTTTATTTAAATTGTAAGAGACTTTACTTGTGATCTACTTTATTTACCTGTTATTTTACCTTTTTCTAGTTTTGCATTTCTGTCTTGGAGTTATCCATTTTTGCTAAGTAAATCAATGAATTTGGATATTTGAATCTTTAATGATTTTTAAAAATTCTCTTATATATTTTTTCTTGTGTATATAATGAAACTTACAAATAAAGGTTTGAATTTTACTGTTTATTTTGTTTTATTTGCAATCTTTATATCTGGAGCCCAATATCTACATTACCATTGCCTTACATTAGTCTTTCAAATCATGTGTCTCTCAATTTGATTACTCCGTGTTTTATATTACTGCTGTTTTTCATATGTATGTGTGTGATATGAATATTCCTTTAAAATACAACACACAATTTTTAAATTGTATCAAATTGACATGAACAAAAAGATAGCACAAAGGAACAAACAAATATTAGAAAGGTAATTATTTGAAAACCCTTGTCCTGTTATTACCCAATTTTAATATGTCTGTCTCCCTTTTTCTCTACTTACTTGTGTTACTTATATGAATAAACATTAAAAATTCTGAAGCAAGCATTCCCATTTTATCCTTTAATTCTTTATGAGGTCTGAGTCAGATGTAAAATCATGACCACCTGCATCAGTTTTCTGAGAGCTAAAAAGATCAGAGTACACTACTATGCCTCCTAGTCAACTTTGAAATTTCAGCCTATCACTTAATTCTCCAGAGCTGAATGAGACACAATTGTGAAGCAAGGATTGTGGGTGATTTGTACTCAACACTGGTCTTCTGCAAGAGCATCAAATTCTCTAAATTTATGCACCATCACTCCAGACTAATTTATTTAATAAAGTGATTATTTAATAGTTTTGATTCTTAGACTTCGTCTATGAATATAACTGTTTTATATACTACTCTTAAAGTGTTACAATATTCTGATTTTGTTAGTATAGTTGCTTTTGCTAGAAAATAACTGTGTGTATTTCCTTTTTACACAGGACATTTTTATCTAGAAAAATCATTTTTACTATTTGTTGTGCAACAATTGTGTTGTGGATTCACCCTCCCAGGTCTTGTTTGCCTGAAAATCCATTATTTCTTTTAATCTCTAAACCATACTTATTATAATTTTCTTTGATGTTTATTTTAATTTCTGTTTTTATGAAAATCTCATTCCACATTCTTTGTCCTGTTTCCCTGCTTTGTTCTATTTTGTTTTGTTTTGTTCCGTTTTGTTTTAGGTCATCTTAATCAGAAAGCCTAAAGTATCTGATGTTTTATTTGTATTGTTTTACTTGAGGTCTTTAAAGCCTTTCTCTTTCACCAGTAAACACTTGATTACAAATTGTCTTGAGAGAATTGGTTGTATTAAGTTGGAATACTAATTTTTCTATTTCCTATATCTAGATATTTATATCCATGTGTGGTTATTTTCTGTTTCTAATTCTTTAAGCAGACATTGTTTGTTTTAAGCATTACCAATCCTACTTGAACTTTTATAACTTGGACTGTCCGTCTTTCAGCACTACTCTAGGGCTTCTATAGATCCTCTGTCTTCCTCTTCTGCTAAATATATTTTTCTGCTTTAAATGAATATTTTCAAGTCTTTTTTTCACATTTTATAACTTTATTTTTCTGTAAGTACTAATAATTAATTCTATTTTCAATATAAGTTGCCATAAAATAGCATTGGTCAGGTAGGTATACTATGGTAGATACAGAGAGATATGTTCAGTGGCAATACAGGACTGAACTTCAGAAGTTTTTTTTTTTTTTTGGTTTTGTGTTTTTTAAATATGTTATGGCCTTGTTAATCAGGATTTGGCATAATGTTTGATTTCATCTGAAGGGTCATTAATTATCATTATATTTTTTTCTTTTAAAGCTTTCTGGGTTTTTTTGTTGTTGTTTGTCTATTTTTAACTGTGTGGGTTTTTTTATTGGATATTTGATTTATTTATATTTCAGATGCCATCCCCATTCCCCATTTACCCTTCCTAGAAACCCCCTATCCCATCTGCCACCCCCTTTTTGCTTTTATATCATTTTAATTACATGCAAGTATTAAGGTCAGTTCTAGGTTGAGGAACTAGCAATACTTAATAGATGCAAATAGTCAAGAAACAAACAAGATAATAAACCCAAATAGTCAAAGAACACACACAGCACCTCTTGTATATTCAACACATAAGTAACATTTTTTTGCTAAATGATTAACAAAAGTACCTGTCTTAACTTCTTGTGTCACAGCAATTGCAGAAGCAGCGGTGCTAGCAATTAATGTAATTAAAGCTTTTATACTAGTAATAATCAAGCCCACTACGCTCTTGCTTCTGCTTAAAGCCTGACTCTCTTCGTCCAGTACTTGTAAGCTTTTTTCAGATGACCAAGTTTCTGTGATACTCAGGGCAATTTTTTTTTCAGCTAAAGAACTTCCGATTTGATGCTCAATTGCTTCCATATATTTGTTGAATTTCCTTGGATTTCTACCACTATAGTGCTTACCATGAGCCTGTGAGCTATAGTCTTTATAGTTTCCCTCTGCTGTATTTCTTTCTCTCACACTGTATTGACTTATATTTCCATCCCTCTCTTTTGAAATGATGCATATTTATATTGTATATAGCTATATTGTATATTGCTATAGTTTATGCTACAACTTTTGAATTTGCTTTTATAGTGAGTTATAATTAAGTCATTGCCTTGAGTCTCCAGAGAGCATTTGAATTTGAATCTTTAAACTTTGCTTAGACTGTAGAAGACTTTTGAAATTGGACTAAATACATTTTGCTTCATGATATCACTACAAGCCTTTGAGAACCTATGTGGAATTTGGTGGGTTTAATGAAAAGGTAATTTATAGGCTTCTATATTTGAATATTTAGTCCCCTCACTAGTAGAGCTTTGAAGAAAGGAAAAGGATTATTGATGTCACTAGGGGCAGACTTTGAAGTTTCCAAAAGCCATATCATCCACAGGCTAACCCTTTGCCTGATGCTTGTGGATCAAAATGTAAACTCTCAAGCTAATGTTCTAGTGACATTCCTTCCTGATTGCTGCCATGTTACTTAACTCATTATCATGAACTCTAAATAATTCATGAAAGTGTAAGCCAAGACTAAGCTGTTTTTCTATAGGATTCCTTAGCGATGGTGTATTTTCACAGCAACAGAAAAGTAAACAAAAGCAACTTGGGAGAGATATTGTTAATTTCAGCTTATAATTGCAATCCAGCTGGATGGAAAGTCATGAAAAGAACTCAAGGCAGGAACTGAAGCAGAGGCTATTGAGGATATATCTTACTGGCAAGCTTGTCACGGCTTTCTCAATCTGCTTTCTTTTATAACTCTGGGTCACCTACTAGTGTTGGCAATACCCAAAGTGACCTGAGTCTTCTCCCACTAATCTTTCATTATGAAAATGACCAGCAGACTGGCCAGTATGCCTGTCTTATGGAAAAACTTTTCTCAATTGTGAGTCACTTTTAAGAATATATGTAATTATGGCAAGTTGATATAAACTAACAAACATATATATTGTATTTCTTAGTTACAGTATTGACATATTTCTGTTTAACCCATTTCATTGAATTTCTTTTAAATCCTCTATCTGAATTTCCCACTTCCTGATTATTGTCTTTTCATTTCATGTGTGGTTTCTTGAAAATGCTGATTGATATGCAGGTCACCTAGGTATTAAATGTTCAGGAATTGACTTGCATCTTCTGCATATGACTTGTGTTATTCCTGTCTTTCACTCACAGAGCTCTATAAAATATGGTGAGGAGCACCAGAAATCACTAATCCCACACTAAACCTAAAAATGGTGAAACTGAAGTCCAGGATCATCTTGCATCACAATAGACCACTTCAAACATTTGACAGCAAGTTAAAGGAACTGTGTGTGGTCTATCTGTAGGTCTGTGTATGCTTAGTTGTACTAGATACTTTATTCTTCTTTAGCAAGTGGATTTTTATTAGAAAATTCTGATTGTTTTCTTGCACGAGTGGGTGGAGCACTGACCCTCATTATACTGCCAGAGTTTAGGCTAGTACACTGGAAGCTGAATCTTTTCTGCTTGGCAGGTGAAGCATCTCAGTATGAAGGCATTGCCTTTGCAGTAGCTGTCATATAGCTTTCCCCAGTAAGGTGATTCAACCCACTGGACATGGTACCTGATTTTAGGATTAAGGCTTACATTTATTCTCTCTCTCTACCTTCCTCTGGGTGAAAACATCTCTTTCTGAATTGTGCTGCTTGGAGATATTGAAGGATATTTGGCATACCTTCTTTATTTTGATTGTTTTTTGGATAAAGTTCTATGCTTAGTTGTGGGGACTGAACTCAGAACCTGCTGTGCACAATGAGATATAGCTTCCCTCTCCCCTTTCTGTTTTGCTATCCTGAAGCCAAGAGCTCTGATCACTTTCACTAAGAATATTTTGTTGTTGGCTTGGTTCATATTTTGTTGTGTCAGCAGAAATTGCATGGAGATCTTGCAACAAGCTATCTTCTTCTGTGGTATGTATGTATGTATGTATGTATGTATGTATGTATGTATTTTTAACACAAAAAACCTTTTTAATTATTGAAAGTAAATGAAACTCTATAGTGGAAACTTTTGTTTCAGCTCATATTGCAATTTCTTGGAAGACACTTTGACCTGAGAATTATGCTAATTGTTAAGACAAGTAATCCTTTTGTTGGCTGAAGGTCATGATCTACTCTGAACCCCAGAAATATGTCCAGGACAAACCTGTCCTTAGTCTGACAATGGGAAACCCTTATGCATTCTTAAGTGAATGTCAAAGGTATTAAAAAAAATGTGTTAGTTAACTAATTACAATTCAAAGACTAGTTTCTGATACATTATGAGTAAAATGATTCATTCTTTTCAATTTAGAAAGATAATTCTCTAAAAATGATTCACTATTGGTTTAAATCATGTTCATAACACCTTTACTTTTCAACTTAAATCATAAAAAAGAAAACTTTCCTAAAATCATTTCTCTAGTGTGGAAATTAGAAAAAGAAAATGCTTTTTCCCCCATTCGTTTATTCATAAGGACAACACTGAAAAAGTCTCTCCATTGTGACAGAAACATCATTGCATTTAGACATGACCTAATTTCCCACTAAAATAAGAGTTCCATCTACCATACCAGAAGCTTAATATTCACTTATTCTTACTTTTTTTCTTCAGCCAATTCTTACATCCTTTTTCCGAAAAGTACAATAATTTATTTCAGTTTCTTTCCTCTTTATAACATTTACTCTTGTCTTGCTTGAGATACTGTTCAACTAGGCTTATTAATAAAAACTACTCGCTACCTCTTAAAATTAAATAGCTAAAACAAACATTAAAATTAATACCATGTGATATATCAATAGTAAAGAGGTAAATGCTAAATTTTCTTTTGAATTATGGGCAGGTAGTGCTATAGATAATTTTAAAGCACATTTTGAATATAAAATTTAAACAAATATATCTGAACAATAAAGTGGTATTGTTTTTAAATAATTTTCCACCTAACAATAATACAGTAATAAATTATTTTAATGTTACTTATCTATTTTGCATGCATGTCTTTGTATGTATCTGTGTATAGAAGGAAGGGCTTATACACATCTCAATATTCATGTAGCTGTTAAAGTATAATTCTGTGTAGTCATTTTTCACCTTCTATTAAGCCTGAATGTTGGTTTATAGGCTGCTTGACAAGCCCCTCACCAGGGGATCTTGCTGGAACTACTGCCTACTCTTAAATTAATATTTTTTAAAGATTAGTGACAAATGACATCACATTCCAATGTTCATATTTCCATATAGGCATATTGACTTAACTGGTACATTTCTCATACTTAGAAGTATATATAAAATGATGAAGGTAAGAAACTGAGAAATTAGATTTTAAGCAAAAACTCATAAATTTTATTAATTGTCACTTGGTTTTTAAAGTTTTGACCACAGTAAGTTTTACTTCTCTGTGTAAGTTTAGTTGTCTATATTATTAAAAAAAAAAAAAAACAAATACCACACAAACTTAAAAAGCCCACTACACAAAATCTCTAATATCCTCTTAGTTCTGCAGTTAAAATATAACCTACAACTGTTGCAAGATTTATGGCACAGTGTTCTACCTTTTCTGATACAATAAAAATGACAGAAATAAAAATTGTCATTATTGCCAAGTAAAGCTTAATTGTAACAGCCTCTCTTTGGGCTTCTAGTGTGAACTTTAGGTGTGAATAGAGAAATAATTACAGAACTGGGTGATTGGTACATGTAATTAAGCATTCTTGATCATATTATGTTTTGTTTTATTAGTATCTCATTTCTAGTCTTATAATATGACTTCAGAGATATCATACTCAGTACTCTGAAATAATTGCTCCATTTGGTGATTGTCATCTGAGATCTGTCTACAAAACAGTGATTTTTGTAACTCAAGGCCAGTGTCACTACACAGAGATAATGATAACTAGAGGATTTATATCCCTTCCAAGGATATTGAAAAAGTGTATAACAAAATATCCTTCTTTGTATCATCATTGAAACACTAGCCTTGAGGTGGGCAGAGAGAGGCTCTGTATCACCAGTCACACCTTGAGTGACTGTCATCCCTATATGTCTCCATAAACCAGAGTCTCATTCAAATATACACATTCAGAATAAGTAAAGGAGTGCAGAGCTATTAATCTTAGTTTTGATTTCTGTTCCATCTCTTTATGAGACCATGTGAGAATCCATTGCAAGAAAAAGGTTTTTTTATCCCCTCCTTGTATTTGAATAGTTCTTAGTGTTTAGAGAATTGTAGTAGTACCCAATTGGACTTCGATATGTTCCTGGTTAAGGGATAAGCTATCACATGAGAAATGGATGAACTAAATTGTGGAAGCTTATCTATCTATCTATCTATCTATCTATCTATCTATCTATCTACCATGAGAGAGAAAGATTGAAGCTTAAAATTGGAAGTACTGTTATAAACCAGAACGCAAGAAAAATCCAAATTACAATACATCTAGAAAAAAATATATTCTGAATATGATTATTTTTAGAAACTTCCATGACTATGAATTACCAAAAGAATTGTATTTAGATCCATCAGAAATAGACACATCTCTTGTCCGTATTTAAATATGATTTGATAACACATTAAATAAATGTGTTATTTGTCAAAAGAAAATACTTTAATTTAAACCTTAGTGCAGGGGTGTCTTTTAGAATTGCCTACAGGCTTGTTTAGTACAATAGCTTTAGTGCCTATTGGTCATATTTAAGAGTTCATTCTCTTTACTGTCTCTCCTTTAATTAATCTATGAAAAAATTTCATCCTACATATATAGCTCAAACTGTCTTTGAATTTAGATTATTCAAATGTAGCTTCCCAGGTGCAAGGAAAACAGGTATTTGTACCATGCGGAACATGGCTATATTTCATCTGTGGCAAGATCCAAACCAACTGTGGAAAATGTTTTCTGATGGTCTAATTGGCTGTTCTCCAATTGGAATATATAGGTTACATTGATATGATATATATATCATATCAATGTAACCTATATATTGGGGTAGGTTTAGTATTGGATAACCAACTTTTGTGCTCTTCCCTGAGAAGACTCTTTCTTCCAGAGGACCAGGATGTTTCCTATGAGATTTCATCTATAAATGTCTAAAAATCTCCATGTATGAAATATCACTCATCAGCACAGTTTTCTAAGACCTGCATAAGAACAACACCAATAGAAAATGAAACTTTTTTACAATGACATTCTCCAAGTGTGAGACATTCTTATTACTTTATTATCAGGGTGGTTCTATACGGAGTACACAATATCTATCCACATGCCTGCTTAGAATAACCACTGAGATAATAATAGTAGGAGTTCACAATGATAGAGCTAAAAATACTCATCACCACATCACAGAAATATTATGTAGAGATAGCCAGATTTGGAATTTATTTTAATTTTTTAAAATTATCTATTCACTATGTTTTGTGATATCATTTCCGTTCCTTAAATACTCCCAAATGCTTTCTATACCCATTTAATTCATATTCCATCCCACTAAAACAAAACAATATGCAACCCAAAACAGCACACATGAACACACAGACACACAGACACAGAAACACACACACACACACACACACACACACACACACACACAAAGGATCTACTTTAATAAGTGTTGAGTGAAACATTGATCTATGTGTTCCCATACATTATAATAGCTATTTTCATTCAGCAGAATTATTATTGTAGGTTTTTCCCTCTTAGGTCCCATCACCTATATATGTAGACTTCTGTTCTTGGCATATTAGCACCATCAACAATAGATTACATCTGCAGAAGTAGGCCTTAAATCCAATTAAAAACAAAATCGTTTCTTAACTCCCATAATTTTTGTCTTAATATTGTTCCACCTTATCTAGCAGGCAGGACACTGTTATATAGGTCATAAAATTTATGGCTGTTTGATATCAACCATGTTTCTCCTCTGGTAGCAAAGTCCCTTCCAGCATCATGAACTTTATAGTGGGAGTAAATCTTCTACTTGAGCACCAGTTGGAATAACACATGATGGTTGGTGACAGAAGTATCTCCAGCAGTAGTGTCCTTCCCTTAGGTAGTAGTCACCAATAGTATGCAATATTCAGAGCAGTGTCTATGGGACTGTTTTTTTGTCTATGATTCAAAAAAACTGTAATTAGTTCTCACTACTGAAGGTTTTAATTTGTAGTAAAGCATGTCACCTTGTGGCATTTAAATCCCTGATTGTAGGTTAACTTCACTCACATTACTTTTATCTGTGTACATATGTTAGAAAACTTCTATAGTTTATTTTGATATGATTTTTCAAAACCCTTTAGTACTACTAACATGTCTTCTTAAAATTTATTTTTTAAGACTTACTATAGGCTCAAAGAAACAGCAATAAATATATTTAATATACAAGGAAGTCGGTAATAATTAGCACCAATGCTACACGAAAACATTTTATGTGTAAAATTGTGCTTTACTTTTGATACTCAATTTAGAATCTTTGATTCATCAGGGTAACTCTATGTATATGACTCTGACTTTTAGTAGGTGTGCTGGCTTAACAAAATCAGCATTTTCAAGACCTTACAAGTTTATCAGACAGGGCAAGTGACCACAAATAGAGATATTTTATGATGAATAAGTTCACCTCGCATAAATAAAATTATATTATGTAGTCAAAGCAAACAGATGTATAATGGGACTTAAAAAACACAAATATACACACGGCTTTTGTGTATAATTGTAGTAGCAGAGAATATAAGAGACAGAAATATCAAAACTTATTAAACATTTTCTGTATCAAAATTCCAGCTGCATTACATAATGGATAAATTGTGGCCTTATTGGATTATCCTGCTTGTATTAAATCTACCTATTTTTATTTTATAAACTTTCCTCTAACTTTTATCTAAAGTTGTACTAATCCATTAACCCCCCCACCCCAAAACATGCATACTTTTTTTACTTAGGCATGTCAATTGTGGTATATGAATCTAAATTAATTCTGTGTGTAGGCAGAGTTCTTAGTTATTGTTTTTAAAAAGTTAACATAAAAAGAAAGTTATGCGATCCTTGATTTTGCTGACTCTGGCTGTTAATTTCTTTCAAAAACTTAACAAAAGGAACAGAAAACACAAGTAGTCATCTTGGTAAATTGAAAAAAAAACTTTGATCTTTAGACTATTTTTTTAATGTTACCAAGAATAGATAAATTTTTTATGAAGCGCTTGTTGTCTTAAATATATAGCATCGTGTTTGAGGTTGACACTACTTTTTAAACTTGGACCTTTGATTTTTTTTCTTATATCTTCTTATTTTTACCAGTTTAAATACCTATGTAACCTTCAAAATAACCTTCCTCTTTAGGTAATTGCTAGGTCAGCCACTTTCATCAACTTTATTCAAAATAATGGAATTTGACTCTTTACCTACTCTGACATTTTTAAGCAAGATTTTACTTTGCTTAAAACTGAATTTGTGCATTTGCGTGTCATCTTTGCACAGGGACAATGCTAATCTTCTCTGTATCATTCCAATATTAGTATATGTGCTGTTGGATATTAGCCCAAAATCTCACAAAACCCAAGATGCAACTCACAGACCACATGAAACTCATGAAGAGGAAAGACCAAAGTGTGGGTGCTTTGGTCTTTCTTAGAAGGAGTAACAAAATACTCAAGGAAGCAAGTATGGAGACAAAGTGTGAGACAAACTGAAGGAGGGGACATCTGGAGACTGTTCTACCTGGGTATCCATCCCATGTGCAGTCGCCAAAGGTAGTGCATGCTGACTGGAGCCTGATATAGCTGTCTCCTTAGAGGTCTGGCAGAGTCTGACATATTCAGAGAGGATGCTCACAGCTAACCATTGAATTAATCATGGGATTCCCAATGGAGGAGCTAGAAGACTGAAGGAGCTGAAAGCGTTTGAGGCCCCATGAGGAGAGCAACAATACCAAACAACCAGAGCTCCTAGGGTCTAAACCACCAACTTTGGAGCACATAGGGAAGGACCTATGGTTCCAGCTATATATGTAGGGGAGGATGACCTTGTGGGGCATTTGTGGGAGAAGAGATTCTTGGTCCCATGAAGGCTGGACTCTTAGTGTGGGGGAATTAGAAGGTGGGGAGGAGGGAGTGGGGTGGTTGGTGGGGACACATCCTCATAGAAGCTGGAAGAAGGGGGATAGGATAGGGGGTTCCTGGGTGGGGAAGTGATGAGGTAAGGGAATAACATCTGAAAAATAAATAAAATATCCAATAAAAAACCTGAATTTACATTTCATCCTTCATCAAAATAGATTTCCTTTATGCATTATTCTTCTTTATCCAAAGAACATTTCTTTGTCTATATTATTTTCATATCCTTTTCTCCTGTTTCTTGCTTTGTTTTCCCTTTATTTTTATCATATTTTGAAACACTATTTTTCTTTAATTCTTTCTTATTTGTTCATTTACTCATTGTCTTACTTATTTACATGTTTTGTTGTTGTTTGAGGCAGGAATAACCCTGTAACTTTGGCTAGCTTGAAAATAGCAATGGAAACCAAACTGGCCTAGAATACATAAAGTTCTACATGTCTTTGCTTCCTGACTACTGGGATTAAAGGTGTGTACCATAAAACCAGGTTATAAGTAACCTACTTTATTCCTTCTCTCAATAAAATAAAATTATATCCAATAATCATAGTTCTTAAAAATGATCTAAGATGAAAGCAATAAATTTATACATCTACTGAGGAAATATTTAATTTAGTTAAGTATATGTTTCTTCTTAAAGGATATGGGATTCAAAAGTACTCAATATTGTACTTAAGGAATACAAATTTCATTTTTTCCAGGGAATTTTTCCTTCTGTTGAAAATAGATCTTTTTCTTATGTGATATATTCCAATTATAGTTTCTTCTCTCAGTACTTTGCTTAGTCTTTCCCTCTCTACACAAATCCACTAGATCCATGTATTTATTGATTTTCAATAGAAAACAAACTGGCATGGAGGAAATAATAAAAAAGTAAATTATAATAAGCAAAACCCAAAACTAGTACATCATAATAGAACAAAATAAACGAATGGAAGGTAAAGAGTTCCACAAAAGGTGTAAACTTTTATGGTACATACATATACTCAGGAATCTCAGAAATCTCATACAAAACACACTATTGTTGTTCTTCCCATGGGGCCACAAGCCCCTTCAACTCCTTCAGTCTTCTCTCTAACTCCTCCACTGCGGACCATATGGTCAGTTTGATGGTTAGATGAAAACATGCTAAATTAATTAGTCATAATGTATTAAAAATAGAAGGGAAAAAAAGAACACTGTAATGTAAAATAAAAATGAGATAAATGTGATAGAATCTCTGACACAAAATTATGAGATAAAGACCATCCAATGGTACTGTTAAATTTCTTTTCCTCTAGTCATCGACCATTGAGCATGCTTGCCTAAATTTAAGAGTAGCTTGTTTCTCCAGTGAGACTCATTTGGAGGAAACTAAATTTGCATGATAGTGGTTATCATTTGGAGACAGCTTCTTGGTTATGGATGGGACTAGGTCTCCTCCTTTTTGCTCTAGGTGTCTATCTGGTTTAGATCCCTGTGGGCAGTGTGAATGGTGCCTCAGTCTCAAGGAGTTCATAAGTGAATTGATCCTGTTGGTTTAGAGGATCTCATTTTTCTGGGATTCTTGTGTCTCCTATGGTTTTTAGACTTTTTCCACTTCCTCTTCCACATGGTTCTCTGCGGTGAGGGATTTAATATAGACATCAAGCATAGAGCTGAGTATTAGAAAGTTTCACATTTTCTACATGTCTGGCAGTAGATCTCTGTATTTGTTCATGTACACTGCAGTACGAAGCTTATCTGATGATGACTGAGCAAGATGCTTGTCTATGAATATAGAACAATGTCTGTAGGAGTCATTTTACTGCAACTTATCTTTTTATTTTCTTCTATTTCCTTCAGATACCTAGTTTCAGGTATGGGTCCATCTCATAGAGTGGGTCTAAAGCCAAATCAGATATTGTTTGGTTACTCCTACAAGTTTTGTTCCACCACTCCACTAATATAATCAGGAAGGGAGCACACCATTGTAGATCAAAGTGTTAGTAGCTGGGTTAGTGTTTACATTTTTTTCCTTTGGCAGGATGCAAAACACCTTCTGTCTCAAAGATGCTATAAAATAGGGGTGAAGGCTCTATCTAGGCATCACATTGACTTCTCCATGTTCAATGAGTTGTATATATGTTGTCTTCAGAAAGGGTCTTTAACACCAATTTGTGGAGGGCACCTCTTAGCCTTGGTAAAAGTCTACGTTGTTTAAACAGGAGTCTGATATTGTTGTCTCCTGAGAGGCTCTTCCAGGGACTGGCAAATATAGAGGTAAATGCTTGTAGCACAGCTTCCCCAAAGGAGGAGTTAGAGAAAGAAATGAAGAAGCTGAAAGGGTTTAAACCCATAGGAAAAACAATATCAACCCACCAGATTCCCCCACCCCAGAGTTCCCAGGAACTATACCACCAACCAAAGAGTACACATGGAGGATCCCATGGCTCCAGCTACATGTGTAGCATAGGATGGCCTTGTTGGACATCAATGGGAGGAGAGGCCATTGGTCCTGAGAAGACTCCATGCCCCAGTATAGAGGAATGCCTGGGTAAGGAGGCAGGAATGGGTGGGCATGTGGCTGATAAGGTGGCAAGGGAGGATGGGATAGGGTATTTCCAGAGGGGAAACCTGGGAAAGGGAATCACATTTGAAATGTAAATAAATAAAATATCCAATAAAAATAGGAAAAAAGAGTCAATAGATGAAACCTCATGAAACTGAAAAGCTTCTGTAAGGCAAAGGACATAGCCATTAGGACAAATCTACAACCTATACTTTGGAGAAAGAAACTTCACTCACACTATATCGGACAGAGTGCTAACATGAAGTATAAGGATGAATCTTTTAAGAATCTTGAGTTTGTTTAATAATTCACTAGCACCTTCAACTGCTGAAGTCTCTCCAGATACTCTCTTTCCTCAGATCTCAGAGAACACTGAAGACCTATCATGCAAACAAACTACGTTTCAAATCTAAAGAAGCTAATTCCGTTGATTATCTTGATCCATCAATTGTAACTGGTAATTAAATAGGTGACTCAGTGTACCAAATTTTCTACAAGTTGGGGGGAAAATTGGAAAATGATTTTGCTGGCATGTTGCTTTAAGTATCTCTGGAAAAATTTATGAAGGAAAATAATGAGCTGTATTGTAATATTGAATGGCTCCAGATGCAAATAAAAAATCTAAAGTTTTCTAACTGTACTCTTGAAGAGAATCTTCTCTCCAGCAGCCCTAGAGCTTAAGTTGCAGAAAAATCAAACTGAAGCCCTCTGTCTCAAGTCTCTGCCTCAGAGGATGTCAACAGATAAAGTAAAGTTATTCATTGGCAAAAAAATGAGATCCTATAATTTGGGATGAGGATGTGTGGAAGGACCCTGTTGAAGCTGAGAAATTTGAATCTTCAGATTCTCAAGTGTTTACCTCACCTGAGGAAGTAGTACCCTCAGCTCCACCCCCTTGAAATAATGCCCTTTTCACATGAGGAAATTCATCCCTGAGAGTCCGATAAACCAGCAGTGACTTTCTCTGAAGAAAATGCCAGAGAAGACAATACTGATGTTCCTCAAGGGCCACCAACACTTTCTTCTAGACCTACAACCAGAGTCAAGGCAAAGCAATCCCACAGAGGGGAGGTAGAAAGTATAGTCCATGAGGAAATGTGCTACAGTACTAAGGAATTTAGAGAGTTTGCTAATTCATTCGAGCAAAAGTCTGGGGAATATGTGTGAGAATGGATTTTAAGGATGTGGGATAATGGTGGAAGGAATATAAAACTAGATGAGGCTGAGTTTATTAACATGGACCCTCTGAGTAGAGAATCTAGGTTTAATATAGATGTTCCCACAGTTAACAAAAGGTGTCACAAGTTTGTTTGAATGGTTGGCTGAAGGATTTGTAATAGAATGGCCTACTAAAAAGGAGTTAGAGATACCTAATAGCCTTTGCCTTAGTGCTGATGTAGGAATTTTAAAGGTCAGGGAAATTGCAATGGTACAGTGGATATGTTGTGTAAAACCTAGTCCTCCACAATGAGAAGACCCAGAAGATAGATATGCTGTTCACGAATCCTGTAAGAGGAAACTGGAAAGATGGGCACCAGCACATTTGAAGAGTTTTGTTCTTGCCCTTTTCCTTGTGCCAGACCTTAGGGTTACAGATGTGCTGCTCAATTGGATGAATTAAATGCAATGAGTTTAATTGGGTCCCAAGGTAGCAAGGGCCAGGTGGCAGCACTGAATTGCCAGAGACAAGGTGATCATAGTTATTATAATGGGTAGCTTAGACAAAACAAGATTTATAATGACCTAGTTCATAATGGTCAGCACAGGAGAAATTTATAATGACATGACTTGTCCAGAACTTTGATACTGGCTAATCAGTCATGGTGTTTCCAGGCATAAAATAGATAGGAAGCCTACTGCTTATCAGTTTGATCTATATAAGTGGGAAAACTTCACAAACTAATGAAAGAAAGGCTACATTGGACCATGGCAAAAGACAATCTCGGCCAGAAAATCAATTTCCAATCTTGAGCCAGTTTGCAGACCCAGAACCCTTTGAATGAAGAGGTGGACAGGTTCCCCCTAAGGAAGAATTTTGATAAGACACCTAAAAGTTCTGCTGTTAGCTTTTCTCCAGTTCGTCCCCAGAGGGACCTATGGCCTGTTACAAGGGAAACTGTACACTTTGAAAAGGAAATAGTCAGACTTTCCAAGGTCTATTAGATACTGGTTCTGAATTGATGCTGATCCCAGGAGATTCCAAGGAATATTATGGCCCTCCAGTTAAAGTAGGGGCAGATGGAAGATAGGTGATTAATAGAGTTTTTACTGATGTCTGACTCACAGTGGTCCACTAGGTTCCCAAAGACATCCTGTGGTCATTTCTCCAGTTCGAGAATGTATAATTGGGATAAATATGCTTAGAAATTGGCAGATTTTTCATACCACATCCTATAGAGAGCTAATAAATATGAATTCCT
Organism: Grammomys surdaster; assembly: GCF_004785775.1. Classification (NCBI taxonomy): domain Eukaryota; kingdom Metazoa; phylum Chordata; class Mammalia; order Rodentia; family Muridae; genus Grammomys; species Grammomys surdaster. Next base: position 3,466,145 of record NW_021620984.1, read on the forward strand.
CTCTGTTTACAAACTCTTAATTTCTTATAAGTTGTTACTTTGAAATACAAATATTCACTAGCTTCATTTTGAAAAGATATATTCCAGTCATATGGTCAGTAATTCAATATTTTTATGTTTCAAAACAGCAACTAATTTTGAAATTATATAAAACTACAGGTAAAAAATAACAAGAGCAAATATCTCAGTCCCCAGATGACAAAAATTCATGTATAATTTGAGTTTTTCTCTCAATGTCAATTAAAAGAAACATTAAAAGTACTTAGGCAATGTAATTTGAACCAGGTCTCAAAGACTAAAAATTAAGAAATTTAGGAGACACTCACCAAGAAACAATATTATAAGATCAATTTAATATTCATGTTATGAATGATTCTCTTTATTTTTGATTGATGTGATAACAAATTGGTTTCCTTATGGTACTTTCATAGTACATTAATATTTTGTCTGTTAAATAAAATATTTAAGTTTTTATCTTCTTACTGCTCTGATCACTCTAGAAGTTTTCAGTGAAAACAACATGGCTGAGATCCTTTTATTCTATACTACTAATATGTTTTTTAAAATTTATTTCTTTTGCAATATTCAAGACACACAAACTTGGAAAATCATTCTTAAATGGTAATGCTCTGCCATCTGCCTAAACAAATTGCCACACAATAGTCCACAGACAAATCTTCACAATAGAGTCGCACACTGATTTTATTGCTGTACTAAATGGCTTCTGGACCAGGAAACCCATACCTTGCTTTTAAATCTTTTATAATGCTCTTTTTCTTGTTCCTAAAGCTAGGTTTTACTCATTCTTCTCTTAAAATGCTGCTCTTTTTATTGACTCCAAGATTGCTATCAGATGTCATCCAGACTATTTTGCTATATATCATAGTTCCCATTAAAGTCTGTGACTATGAACATATGGAAATAATACTAAATAATGCTGGCCAAGGAGCCTACATGTAGCCATGTATCAGTAGAAGCAGTACAATGTTTACTGACTAGAGAGGTGGTACTTGACAACAGTGTTGCAAAGGATCCCTTGTGCCTACTTTATGACAATATATCAGATCGTTTCATTACATGCTGTTTGCTTGTAAATTAACCAAATAGGGAGTGCTATATGCAAACCATCCTTCTCTTTATTAATCTGTCACATAGAGAGAATCGCTTGAGTATAAGGTTAATTTTAAGATGATAATTGTGTCTTTCCATCTTTCTCAAGTATCAGCACAGCTGGGTGCAGGACATAACTGCACATATAAGGTGACTGTCATACTGAGTACATAGTTATTTAGTTTCTATCATGAGACTTTTTAGTAGGTTATCATAACAAACCAGTAAATACTACTGACAAAAGCAAAGAACAGATGCATGTGCAATGCATGAATTGGAGAACTGAGCAATTGTTTAAGCAGTGCTTTTAATTCCTATATAGTGTTGCTTTGATATTTATAGCCACTGTTACAAAGAAGTGAACACCTTAGCAACCAAATCTCTAAACATCATTTACCCAGATTTGAATATTAAACAGTTTTCAGAGTCTGAAAGAAACTTTCATACATAGTCAAAATGTTTCTTACAAATTTTAGAGGATAAATTGCTAAACAGCATCCCCTAAATTAATTGTAATTATTAGTATTCATTGTTTCAACTCTCTCAGCTTACATATTAGTGTATAGTAATATGCTAAGATAGTACCACGTTTTTAAAGTAATTTAATGTAGTAATTATTTAAATGACATTTTAGTAGTCTTTCAATTTCTCCTGGCATATTGTACAATCTTCTTAACGACCATGTTGAAATAAAGTGTTCTTCTATGATCTGTTTCATTTAAGGAGACATGAGATCAAGTTATGTATACTACCTTAAGGCTCAGGTGACATATTCCAAGAATTCTTTTCTTCTGCCAGAGTGGTTTTCTATGATCCTGACATGACTTCTCCATTGCTCTGTGTTCTGTAGGAACTAAACAAAATAAAATTCAATCCAGCCAACACAAAGTGTAAATTAAACACAGGCAAGAAACAATCTAATGGGAACTATCACATTGTGATTTAGAGAATCATTGTTGATATCACTAATAAATGTATGGCACCATAAAGTATATAAGATGTTGATATTCTTAGTTGTCAGTTAGGAAGCCATGAAGAAATCTATGGAAGTGTAGTGGTCTAAAGTATACAGCAGAAATAGCTTCAATAATTTTTGACTCCCCAAATGGGCAAAGCATCTTATGCCAAAAAATGCACAGACTAGAAGAGGTAGCAAGGGAAAATGTAAATTTTGTGTGTTCCTTGATAGGTTGATTATCTGATGTTTGGGTAGGATAGTATTATAAAAACAGGAAGCTTCGTGAATAAACCTCAAACTCGGAAGACAAGAGGCAAAGGACGAGATGTTATAATATTGTGGACTTTACAGGGCTATACTGTGGAAACCTGCCTCAGAAAAATCAAACAAATTAAAAAAAAACAAAATCAAGAATAGGAACCAACTTAAGCATAAATAAATCTTAGGTGCAGGAACACATGGAAATAAAATGAAGACATTTGGGTACTTGAAGAGTGGGAAGGTCCAAGTGAGGACCGAGAATATACCTCCTTGGGAAAGCATGCATCCAGTAAGCTTCAGGCCATGGATTTGTTCTCAAGAAAACATAAGACTCCCAAACTCTACAAAGAAGAAGTAGCAGCAAATCAATTACAAGCATTTGTGAGCATACCTTCTCAGTGCTGTGGTGTTTAGATCTGTTGTTCCCATTTTAAATAAATTATCTCAAAGCAGACACCAAATTATGACAGCAACACTCAGCTAATTCTTTCAACTTCAGAATCATCAAGAGACATACAGAAAATAAAATTTCAAAAGATCAATGTGCCTTGAAATAAGTTACCTAAAATGTAAATAAAATATCCATTTAAAAATAAATAAATAAATAAATAAATAAATAAATAAATCTTTTGGGTGTGAATAGAGCATGTATAAAATTTGTTCTGGAGGAAGCAAACCTTTATATACAATTTTTAGCTGATGGAGACCAATGGCCTTCAATAGCTAAGAGGAAGTACAAAGTATAACCGCATTACCTCAGTAAATAAGAAATCTATAAGCTATAATTTGTTGACCATTTCAACTGAGAAATTCAAAAGCCTTTGTATTTTCATTGGTACAAATCAGACTGAGAAATCTTCTACACCAAAGGTGTGTGTGGGGGGGAACACTATGCTCTATTCCATAAGAACAATAACATTCAAAAATGTAGCATCTTTAGAGTAGAAGTTATAGAGTTTAAAATATCCATCATAGGAAAAATTGAATAATTATTTTAAAGAAATATTTATCAGCAAAATTCCCATCTAAACATTGCAAAGCGAGGTTACAGAATTACAATATTCTTTCATAGAGAATACTTACAAGTAGGAGTGCTTATTGTAACTGTACTTGCCCTAGTTCCACTATTAATGTTTATTTTTAGCTGTTTTCTTTGAACTAAAACATTCTTTCTAGGAGAGAGGAAGGAATCACATAAGACTCAGGAAGTTTGGGAGACTTAACTCTAGAAGCTTAGAGACTGACTTATTCTACACAGTCTCTCTAGACTATAAAAGCAGAAACAATTGCCAAGTATTGGAGACTACTACTCTCCTGTTAATTGTCATGCAATTTAGGGAGGAAAAAATAAACAGAAATTAAGTTTCTGTGAATTACCAACTGTTCTGGGGTAGAATGTTGTTGACCTTATGGAATAGAGCATAGTATTTTTCCCCCTTTAGTGTAGAAGATTTCTCAATCTGATTTGTACCAAATCTTTGTATTTGAAAATACAAAGGCAGCCAGAAGGTGGTGGTGCACACCTTTAATCCCAGCACTTGGGAGGCAGAGGCAGGCAGATTTCTGAGTTCCAGGCCAGCCTGGTCTACAGAGTGAGTTCCAGGACAGCCAGGGCTACACAGAGAAACCCTGTCTCGAAAAACCAAAAAACAAAACAAACAAACAAACAAAAAACCAAAGCGAAAATACAAAGGCTTTTCAATTTCGCAGCAGACATGATCAACAAATTATACCCTCCCGTAATGTAGCTGCCTGACTGCTGACTATCCTTGTGTAAGCTACCCCACTGAACTGCTTGGTTCTCCACACTACATATTAATATAATGATGTCAGTCAATGTGATATCTGAGATGAAAAAAATTGTCATTGTACCTTAAGAAAGGTTATATTTAAAGTGTAGTATGTTTAATTTCTTATTTTTAATTGCATATTTTTAGATAAAAGAAATAATATGGATTGGGCAATAAAAATACTAGATATCATTAAACTTGTTGACCTCTGAATTAAACCAGTATCTTCATGGAATTTATGGATTGACTGGCAATGAAGAGGCACAAATACAGTCATCAGGTATGAATAACATTATACTGAGTGTAAGTGATAATGTGTCAATGATGGTACGTCTTAAAAATCACAGTTCTTTTTTTTATTGGATGTTATATTTTCATTTCATATGTTGTCCCCTTAAACCATCCCCCACCCACCCAGGAACCCCCTATTCCCTCACCCCTCCTCCTGCTTCTCTGCAGATGTACCCCTACCTACCCCCCCACTCCCACCTCCCCACCCTCAAATTCCCACCCCCTTGGGTGTCCAGCCTTCATGAGGCCAAGGATCTCTTCTCCCACCTATGTCCAGTAGGGGCCTCCGCTCTTATGTATACAGCTGAAACTATGGGTCCCTCCCTAAGTGCTCCCAGGCTGGTTGTTTAGACCCTGGGAGCTGTGGTTGGTTGGTATTGTTGCTCTCATGGGGCCACAAACCCTTTCAGCTCCAGTGGTATTCACTGTAACTCCTCCATTGGGAACCCCATGATCAGTTCAATGTCTAGTTGTGAGCATCTGCCTCTGAATATGTCAGACTTTTGCAGACCTCTGAGGAGACATCTATATCAGGCTCTTATCAGCATGCATTTCCTGACTTCCACATCAGCATCTACCTTTGGTGACTGCACGTGGGATGGATACCCAGGTGGAATGGTCTTCAGACGGCCCCTCATTCAGTTTCTGTCCCTCACTTTGTCTCCATATTTGCTCCCTTGAGGATTTTGTTGCTCCTTCTAAGAAGGACCGAATCACCCCCACTTAGTCTTCCTTCTTCATGAGCTTCTTGTGGCCCATGAGTTGAATCTTGGGCATTTCAAGGTTCTGGGCTAATATCCAATAATCAGTGATTGTATACCATGTGTGTTCTTTTGTGATTGGCTTAACTCAATCAGGATGATAATTTCTAGTTCCATCCATTTACCTAGGAAATTCTCGAATTCATTGTTTTTAATAGCTGAGTAATACTTCATTGTGTAAATATACCACATTTTTTGAATCCATTCCTCAGTTGAAGGACATCTGGGTTCTTTCCAGCTCCTGGCTATTATAAACAAGGCTGCTATGAACATAGTTGAACATGTGTCCTTGTTATATGTTCGAGCATGTTCTGGGTATATGTCTAGGAGTGGTATAGCTGGATCCTCAGGTAATGCTATGTCCAATTTTCTGAAGAACCGGCAAACTGATTTCCAAAGTTGTTGCACCATCTTGCAGTCCCACCAACAATGGAGGAGTATTCCTCTTTCTCTACACCCTCCCCAGCATCTACTATGACCTGAGTTTTTAATCTTAGCCATTCTGACTGGTGTTAGATGGAATCTCAGGGTTGTTTTGATTTTCATTTCCCTGACGACTAAGGATACTGAACATTTCTTTAGATGCTTCTCAGCCATTCGAGTTTCCTCAGTTGAAAATTCTTTGTTAAGCTCTATACCCCATTTTTTAATAGGGGTATTTGGTTGTCTGGAGTCTAATTTCTTGAGTTCTTTGTGTATATTGGATATTATCCCTCTATCAGATTTAGGATTGGTAAAGATCTTTTCCCAATTTGTTGGTTGTCATTTTGTCCTATTGAGAGTGTCCTTTGCCTTACAGAAACTTTGCAATTTTATGAAGTCCCATTTGTCAATCCTTGATCTTAGAGCATATGCCATTGGTGTTCTGTTCAGGAACTTTTCCCCTGTGCCCATGTATTCGAGGCTCTTTCCCACCTTCTCTTCTATTAGTTTCAGTGTATCTGGTTTTATGTGGAGGTCCTTTATCCACTTAGACTTGAGCTTTGTACAAGGAGATAAGAATGGATCAATTTTCATTCTTCTACATGTTGTCCTCCAGTTGAACCAGCACCATTTGTTGAAAATGCTGTCCTTTTTCCACTGGACAGTTTTAGCTCCTTTGTCAAAGATCAAGTGACCATAGGTGTGTGGGTTCATTTCTGGGTCTTCAATTCTATTCCATTGATCTTCCTGCCTGTCTCTGTACCAATACCATGTGTTTTTATCACTATTGCTCTGTAGTACAGTTTGAGGTCAGGGATAGTGATTCCTCCAGAAGTTCTTTTATTGTTGAGAATAGTTTTTGCTATCCTGGATTTTTTGTTATTCCAAATGAATTTGAGAATTTCCTTTTCTAACTCTGTCAAGAATTGAGTTGGGATTTTAATGGAGATTTCATTGAATCTGTAGATTGCTTTTGGCAAGATGGCCATTTTTATTATATTAATCCTGCCAATCCATGAGCATGGTAGATCTTTCCATCTTCTGAGATCTTCTTCGATTTCTTTCTTCAGGGACTTGAAGTTCTTGTCATACAGGTCTTTCACTTTCTTGGTTAGACTTACACCAAGGTATTTTATATTATTTGAGACTATTGTGAAGGGTGTCATTTCCCTAACTTTTTTTTCAGTCTGTTTATCTTTCATGTAGAAGAAGGCTACTGATTTGTTTGAGTTGATTTTATAACCAGCCACTTTGCTGCAGTTGTTTATGAAGTTCTCTAATATGGCGGATATATATCTTCACATTCTTTCACCTAAAGATTAAGTCAATGATTTGATTACAAATAAATAAAACAATAATATAGAAAATGCTCAGCATACTTAGTCACCATGGAAATGCAAGTCAATACATTTCTGAGATTCTATCTTGCAGCCATCAGAATTGCTAAGATAAAAAGCTCCAGAGGTAGCACATGCTTCAAGGACGTAGAGTAAAAAGAATACTTCTTCAATGCTGGTGGGAATGCAAACTTGTACGTCCAGTTTGGAAATCAATTTGGTGATTTCTCAGATAACTGGGAACAGTTCTACCTCAAGACCCAGCTATACCACTCCTGGGCATATACCCAAATGATGCTCCAACAGCCCACGAAGACACTTGCTAAACAATGCTCATAGCAACTTAATTTGTATTAGCCAGAAACTGGAAACAAACTAGATGTTCCTCAAACATCTAGAGTGGATAAAGAGTGGATAAAGAAAGTATGGTTACATCTATGCAATGGAATATGATTCAGATATTAAAAACAAAGACAACATGAATTTTGCAGGCAAATGGATGAAATTTGAGAATATCATACTGAGTGAGGTAAGTATGTCCCCAAAGGATATGCATCATTGGTATTCTCTTACATGTGGATATCAGCCAACAAATACAGCTACCGTGCTACACTTCACAGTCCCAAAGAAACTGTGGAATGGGAAAGTTTCATGATCAGGTCTGCCAAAGGAGAGGATACATGGCCAGATGGTCAGGATAATGAATGGAAATCTGCAACTGACAGGGGTGAGATGTTGAGAGGCATCTCCAGGAAGACACAGACACCTAGAATAATGAATGTGCCCAAGATCATTGGGGGTGACCTTACCTGTGACTCACGACATTGAGACTATGGAACTTGAAGAGGACACCTCCGGTAGCTAGGCAGGAGTCCAAGGGAGCAAAAGACAAACCAACTTATCCACAAAACCTTCAATCAAAAATTTATCTTGTCTACAAGAAATGCAGGAACTGATGGAGCAGAGATTGGAGGAATGGCCAACCAACAAGTGGCCCAATTTGATCCTTAACCACAGATCTCTAACACTATTAATGAAACTCTATTATTCTTGAGACAGGAACATGTTGCATTCTGAAAGGCTCCATCCAGCAGCTCACTCAGACAGATACATACATCCACAGTCAAACATTGGCTCGAGCTTAGAGACACTTATGGAAGAATAGGAGGAAGGACTGCAGCCCCTAAGGGGACAGGAACTCAACAGGAAGATCAACATATCAACTAATCTGGACCCTTGTGGCTCTCAGAGTCTGAACCACCAATCAAAGACTATACACAGCCTAGAACCAAGCCTCCCTACACATATATAGCAGATGTGCAGCTTCATCTTCATTTTGATCCCAAAAAACTGGAATGTGGGCTATCCCAAAAGCTGTTGCCAGTATAAATGATATTTTCTTCTAGTTAGGCTGCCTTGTCTGGCCTCAGTGGGAGAGGAAGTGGCCAGCTTTCCTCTTGAAGAGGCTTGAAGTACCAGTGTCTGGAGATACCAAGGTGTGACCCTACCTGCTCAGAGACGGGTAGAAGGATTGTGGAATGGAGTGAACTGAGGGAGGTAGTGTGTGGGATGCAGTGTGAATAAGTACAAACTTAAATTAAAAAATAAAGCAGTTAAGTGTATCACATCACTACAAATAAGCATGAGATTAGGCTATCACCCATTCCATTCCTATTGGGTGTAATTAGAACTTTCAGAAATGGTACAAAATAAATTGTCAAAGTACTTTTAATTAAGTTACTATATAGGAAGAGACCCTAGTACCAAACAGAGCAATAGAACCCAAGACTCAAAATCAAATAAAAACTGAAAAAAGATGTGGTAGTAAGAATTCTTTCAAAATTTTATTCTTTGTTTATCACTGACAATCACTCATATTTTAAATGATGGCTAGTGTTTTAAAATTAGAGGTAAGGATATTCAATTTCTTCTTTACTCCTATTTTAGAAATTAGGACAGGGTGTATGAGTTTCTAACATACACTTGATGTATTGTTTTATTTTACATATTGAATTTTTCCAGCAAGTACCCCCTTTTCATACATAGTGGGAGAATGATAGGAAAAAAAAACTTAAGAAAAATTGTGTGTGTGTATGTATGTATGTATGTATGTATATATGTATGCATAGATAGATAGATAGATAGATAGATAGATAGATAGATAGATAGATGATAGAAGATAGAGCATGTATAAGAAATATACAGATATATTTTTAGTCCATCAAAAGTCACTGTCATAAGAAGAGGACATGGGATATCCTGAGGAGTACATTGGTATGAGGTAAGTTTAAAGAGATTAGAAATATGACATGACTTTATTTGTCAGTATCTTTTAGATTTTTTTTAGAAAAAAAGCACCAGATTTCACTATTTAAGAAATATGACAATTATTCTACAAAGGATATGAATTTATAGCAAATATGGGTAAAGTTTTGGCTGCTGAATGTTTTAAATAACAGAAACAATTTCATTACTTTGCTAAGGAGCATTAATTTCTTTACTGCATTAAAAACAAAATTGCAAGATTAAAAAGTTAATGAATCAATAACAGATATCACAAAGTCATCTTTATCATCATAACCAAAACAGGTAAGACTAGATTCTCAATGGAAATCTACTATAATAATTTTTTCAGAATTTTGCTATTATATACTTCTGTATTAAACAGCTTAAGTCAATTAGTTCTTGGGGAGGTCCATTAAAAATTCTGACATTATAGGGTTCATACATGAAAAGGTATATGAGATCTGGAAAGACTGTGCAGTGATTAAAAGTAGGCATAACTCTTAAAGTGAAACTGGGTGTGGTACCCAGCTTCTGCTCTGGCAGTTCAGAATTGTCAAAACTGAATACCATGAAATCCCAAACAAATTGAATCAATGAGTAATGACTGCTATATTATGTCCTTAGTAGAACAATCTTTGAAGTTTTAAGTTATTATTAAACTTTTAGGTAATAAATATTAGAGGAAAATTTAGCAGTCAAATTTATGCAAATCTGAAATCTTGACTAAACTTTACTGTTGGAATTGGAAGTAAAAAAATAGACTTGGATTTAGTTTTCCCCTAATATTAGAAATTTGGTCATTGTAAGAATTAATTGGTCAGTCATTAATTACTGAAGTAAAATATCCTCAAATGCCTTCAAAAAAGGGAATGGAGAAAAAAAGAAAAATATTATTAACTCTGGTGAAATTGGAATGTGACGTTTTCCAATTCTAAGCATGAGTGACTGCCAATGTTAAATAAATAGAAATATGTCCATGTGATGAAATTATCCATGGAAATTATGCAGAATAATCATCCTGAATATGAGCTGTATTGTATTTTCCTTGAAGTATCTGAATCATATTTATTGAGAAATGATATTCTGTTATGTTTACTTCATTGAAATAAGTTTAAAGTTGCCCCAGAATAATAACTGAACATCCTTAACAGTAACTATGAACCCAATTTAAATCTCCCAGCATTTTACTCTTAATAGTGTTTGCACAGAATTTGTATTGAAAGATGAAATATAAATTCTCAATAAAATACTAACATAATTTTACTTAACTCAATATTAATACATTAGTGAATAATTTGAAAAATATAAGAATGTTGATATTTTGTGTTTATTATTTTTGAAAAACACCTGCCATCAATAGTAAAATTAACTTAATTAAAAATTTTTATGAGTTATACAATCACTATTTACATCACCTACTTCATACAAAAATAAATGTAAATTCATTTGTATAGTATACAATGATGATCTAATTGCATTAGACTTATACAATTTGATTTATGAAAATGTTTTTAAAGAAGAGATATGATGCAGCTTGGCTGTTATTACTAAAGTTTAAAACCTTTTGTCTTTTAAATAATACAGCCTACAATTTCATTGTATCTTCTCTAATAACTGTTATTACATATAGAACCAGTTACATTCAATGATTGAGAAATAATCTTTTCAATAATTATTTTACCACGTCACCACATTTTTAAATGAACAGTGACCTTCAAAGTAATAAGAGGACACTAATGAATTAAGGTTAAATTATTGTCAAATAATACACTGAAAATGAAGATGTGATGTTGGGCAACACTACATTCCTGACAGTTTGCTCTATTTCCAAATCCAACAACATAAAATATATAGAAGATGAAGCAGAGATCTCCTGTTTCCCTTAATTCCCATGTATTTTCCAGAATTGTGTAGCAATTTCAGCACAACACGTTGATAAAATTGTCACAAAAATCAGTTAAACTAAACAACTTTAAAACAGTATTTTAAGTTTAGAAGATCTTATAAGATTAGGCATTGTAAAACTCTTAATTTCGATGGGAAAATGTCTTATTTTCTGCAAGAACTATGGATGCTCAAAGTTTTTGGTATTATTAAAGCAACATTAATTTCCGAATTGATTAAAGAAAGAAGAATCAACTACTTGAAACATTGTCTGACACCTTACAGAAATAAAAATTTCTACCCGATAAGTGTTTAATAAACACCAATGCATTCTTTTGCAACATACTGCTGTAAATATGTATACAGCTGCTTGCTGTCTTGATAACTCATCATTGAATATAAGGCTTTGGTGTTATTTAAAAGTAAACCTTTACTGATTACTCACTTTTGAAAGAAATAGGAAAAATAAACAACTTATTATCTTGAATGATATTCAAGGACTGAATTAGTATCATCTTTCCATGAATAATTGAAGCCAATAGATATAAAATCACATGCTTTCCCTTCCCCTCCAGCAACTTTTCTGGGAAATGAAAGCAAACTCTTTACAAAAATCACATAAATGCTCTTTATTTAAATTTTCAAAAATAATTGTTATATGCATAAATATTGACAAATAAAATACTTTTTACTGATAATATATAATTTATCTTTGTGTCAATGTGATATTAGCACCTTAGTACATCATCAATATCTGACCATCAATTAAACTTCATTACTAAATTTTTAATCCTAGTTTTACTCTAAATTTTCAATCCCACCTCAACTTTACAAACATTCTTTGTTCTCCTATTAAACCAGATTATAACTCTACTTAATTTATGAGATTGTCATGGAGATCTGATAATATACTTCAATACTTATCAGAATTCCTATAGTAAAAGTTTTAGTTAAGCTTTATCAGTTTTATTATGTAACATTCCCCAAGAAACATATATAGCAGAAATTAGTGTGAGAATGTTATTGGTTAAAGAACACAAACTTGACTAATACATACCAAACAGAAGAAATAACTTTAAAAAATAAAATTAAGGACGGGATATTTGGTTAAGTGGATAAGCACTAGTCAAGTGGATAAGAGCACTTACAGCTTTTATAAAGTGCTATGTGTGATTCCATTCCTAGTGCAAACATAGTGCCACAGGAATATCTGTAACTCCAGGCTCAGGGAATATAGCATCCTCTTCTGGCCTTTGCAGGTACCAGGCAACATGAAGTTCTCTTCAATCCAAAATGAGCAAAATATTTATAAAATGAGAACAACTTTTAAAAATGTAATTGAACCAAGCCAATGCTGCCTGAAGTAATGAGATAGTTTGTGTATATCACTTTACTTAAGGTGGTTGTTCATAAAACGAGCATCCTCCTCCATTACCTCTAAACTACTAAACAAATACTACTTCCAGATGATATTCATGTTCTCATGTCTTTCCATCATTCCTCCATATTTTGCCATATCACCTATCCTATTTTGAAATGCTAGCATGCTCTCTGTCTCATTTGGTTTTGACTTGGACAAGCGAGAAATTTGCCATGATTTGGTTTTCTATGTACTCAACAGACTTATCAAACAGACAGCAGACTCAACAGATCAAACTGATTAAACAATTTAAGGGAGACTCTACCATTTTTGTTATTGTTGATGATTTTAATTTTTTGTTTTTGGTTTTTGGTTTGGTTTTGCTATTTTAAACGTATTCAAGTGAGTTTGTAGATGTTACTTAAAATAGCTGTAATTTATACAGCTGGCAGTAAAGTGTTGTTAGTTATCACTTTTCTGGGCTACTTAAAAGACATGTAAAATAATCTACCATGTATATGTTAGACATTCATTAAAGTATGCTTATAGCTGAAAAAAATTCAAGAAAAATAGTTTTGTTCCCTTCATAAAGACTAAAATGGTGACACTTCAGGATACTAGGGTTAATACTTACAATAATCAGAGGTCAATTTGTAGTGTCCAGGAATATAGTTTTGTATGTTGTTACTCAGCTCTGAAAATCAGGGATTCTAATGCATCTAAGTATTTTTCATAATTTAATACAAGGAAGAAATGATGCTTAAACAGTGTTCTTTTCTTAAATTTTGCATGTATTAAAGTATTTTAGTTTATGTATAACAATATGGTTTGCATTTCTATAAAGATAGAGTAGATCAATTTGACCTAGCTTTAAACAGAATGATAGAGGGAAATACTTCAAGTTACTGGTCCTCCCAAATCACTTTGTTTAAATCACCTTTTTGAGTGGTTCACTGTGACAGATGTAAAGTTGAGAATGTTCTTGAATTCCACTAATCAAATGTACAATGTGAATTAATGTTCACATTAATGTTCACTGAGGCCTGTATTCTTGATGTACAGTTCTTAGAAGACATGAGCCAAGCTATCATCTAAGAGGTCTGAGTGGATCCTGGAGCAAGCAGGAACAATGATGGATGAGAGCTAAACTGTGGATCCTGGAACTGCTGCAGAGAACAAACTGATGTTTCAGTGATGCTGTGAATCCCATCATAAACTGAATCCTATTGCAGGTCAAGCATATAATTCCACTATAGAAGCTAGAGATTCAGAAGTAAAGTGAAATGCAAAGGATGCGGTCAAAAAGACAAATTCTGTTTAGTGACTACCATGAAATGGTCTTTCGTAATGGGGACATTACCCTTGCTTTGCTCCTGTCATGCCTTTTAAAATCCTGTTTTAGTGAATCTACATGACCGTAGTCTGCCTAAGTCATCCACAATCTTTAGTGCCAACCTTTGTTTCATATACCATTTTCTGTTCCAATCCAGTAGGTGCCCTTGCCTAACTGCATCATCTGTAATAGTTAAATTTCTAGCACAAATAGACAGACGTAGAGAGACAGAGGCAGAGGTTGAGAGATGCAGAGAGAATATACTTTCCCACTGATAAGTAAATCGGCAATTGCTGTGTAACACTTTCTAAAGATGTATATACTACCTTTCTCTTTCCTTTTGCGTTACCCGATACCTAATTTCTTACAGAAAACAATAAAAAGTGAGTTGAGTTTGCTTAGTGAGAATAGGAGATATTTATAAAGCACAATTGCTAATAGGACCTTACAACTCTTAGGATAATACACTTAAAAGTACGGAAGCTCACTTCTATAAAATATAACAGCATGGAAAGGGAAGGACACATGATATCTTACCCTTAGTTAAGAACCTACTGGCAATTATTCGTTGCTGATAGAAAGGAAAGCTAGTGTTCTTTACAGGTATGATCCCTGGGAAGTTTTCTATGCTCCAATAGAAAGTTACCTATCCAGGAGTATGTGTTAAGCAAAAATGGAATTGACTGCTTTAAAAAATAGCAGAACACAATGTCGGGTAGCCAAGAAAGGGATCTGTGGTTCTGGAAGGAGTTGAAGGAGGGATGGGGAGAAAAATATGATCAACACCCAGACCCCCCAGACCCTCTTGGGACTAAACCACCAACCAAGGAGTACACACAGAGGGACCCATGGCTCTAGGGTCATATGCAGCAGAGGATGGCCTCGTTGAGTATCAATGGGAGGAGAGGCCCTTGGTCCTGGGAAGGCTTGAGTATAGGGAAATTAGATGAAGGGAGGGGAGGGGTGGTAGAGTGGGCGGGGAAACACCCTTATAGAAGAGGGGAGGGGAGATGGGATAGAGGAAGGAGGATGGGATAGGGGGTTTATGGGGAGACTTGAAAAGGGGATAACATTTGAAGTGTAAATAAAGAAAATATCCAATAAAAAAATGTAATAATGTAAAGGAAGAAAATTGAATAGGTTGTTCCAGCAGTCATTCTATGACAAAGGCTAAAATGCAATTTAATTTAAAAAAAAAGCTGTAGTGCTACTTTGAAACTACTAGTGATTTAAAATGTACAAGGCATTTTAAATCTCTAGACAAGGTCACATGCAAACTACAAAAGCAAGTGCCTTACATAGAGAAATAAGCAGCCACTTAGAAACTCAGTAAGAGACCATGCATTTCCCTAGTGGACAGAGTGCTTAACTCCATTAAGGCCATAGTCTGATTAAATCATCTACATTACATTTCCATGGTGTTTCACCCAATTAAGCCAGCTCAATTCATCTCTGCTTTCTGAGGACATAAAGACATTAGAAACAAATTTACAATCAGGCCTGTTAGTGAAATGACTTGTAGACTTATTTTCAAACTAAGGTGATTAAATTAATAATACAAAAAGGTAAAAAATGATTTGAAACACATAGGATTTTCAGTATCCAAAGAAACTTTGATACAGCTTTAATTGCCTCCAGAAATCTTTCTTCCCTTTCTTTATTTGTGCAAAGTTAGAAAGGATTGAAGTGAGCAAACCACGCAACCATAGCAGAGGAAGGAATGAGCTGAATTCGTTTTGTGTCAGGTGACTCCACTGAGGAGCTATCTTCACACAGCATTCATCTCACCTGAAGAATTCTATCATCCACACACAGAAAAGGGTTCACATAATTCCTGTACTCACATGGATCTGGTGATTAGAGTAATTATTAGGTTAAGTTATTCTGTCTTTTATAAATTTTATTTATTTATTTATTTATTTATTTACTTATTTATATTCAATATTTTATTTCTTTACATTTCAAATGTTATCCCCTTTCCTGGTTTTCAAACCCCCCTCCCCTGGGAAACACCTATTCCATCCTCCCTTCCCTGCTTCTAAGAGGGTTCTCCCCCACCCATCCACACACTCCTGCCTCCCTGCCCTAACATTCCCCTACACTGGGGCATCAAGCCTTCACAGGACCAAGGGTCTCTCCTCCCATTGAAGATTGACAAGGCCATCCTCTATTACATATGCAGCTGGAGTCATGGGTCCTTCCATGTGTACTCTTAAGTTGGTGGTTTAGTTTCAGGGAATGCTGGAAAGTCTAGATGGTTGATATTATTGTTCTATTCTTAGAACTATAGATATCACTTTTGTAGCTACTGCCTGATTTATCAGGTGTCCTGAAGGACACTACTTGTCAGCTCTAATCAGACTATTGACAAAAAGGAGACAAACAGCTCACCAATTAAAAGAGAATTTCTAAAAGTCATAGCAGCCAATGCTGTGTCAGTAAGTACATTTTAATATCACTACACCAAAAGTACGATTTTTTAAATTGTACCTGATAAAGTTTATAAAAAGATCAATGTCATTTCATCTTGAAGATAGAGATTGGCTACTTTTTTTTGGTGGATTTTTTTATTAAACATTTTATTCATTTACATTTGAAATGATATACCTTTTCCTGGCTATCACTTCATAACTCTGCATCACATCTACCCTCTTCTTTCTCCTCTTTACCTCTATGAGTGTGCTCCTCCACACACCCTCCCACTCCCACCTCACTTCTCTAGCATCCTCCTTGGCTGGAGCATTAAGACTTCACAGGACCAAGGGCCTCCCCGCCCATTGATGTCAGATAAGGCCATCCTCTGCTACATATGTATCTGGAGCTATGGATCCTGTAAAAGGAAGATTTTGGACAAAATACTTTTTTTAATAGCAAACTCACACTGTTATTTAATTGTTTGTTAAATAATTACCATGATACTCACAGATAAGGGTAGCTTTTAACAGTCAACAAGGACGTATCATTTGTAGAAGAGAAAGACTTGCAGAAAACCACACCTTGTCAAAATCCAGAGAATACATGGATATTGGATACTATCACTATGTATCTACAATACAACTCTGGCATCTAAGGCTCACTGAACTTCTTAGAAGAGAAAGAAGAAGGAAAGAAAGAGGTAGATAATCATAAAAATATGCGTTAAATGTGTCTTTAAGAAATGACTGGGAATCTGACCCAGAATGACTCAAAAATGGCTGCATACACAAGACCGAAAGAAATGTAACAAAGATACATAAGCTAATATCCAATAGCAAAATGTCATCGAGGTTCAACACATAGAGAAAGAACAATGGAGAAACTGCTGAGAAAAGAGGAATTAATCTATCTTAGGAATGAGCCCCATAACAGAATATTCAATACCAAGTGGTAAGTTCTAACATCATACACATACAAGGAGAATAAATGGATTCAGTAATTGTACTAAACTACTAATACATACATAAGTACATATTTATTATAACAAATTGAGTAGGAATGGGGAGATATTGGAGAGGTTAAAAAAGAAGAAGAAAAAGGGGAGAAATGGTCTATATATTCTACTTAAAAATGAACATACAAATTTTAAATAAAATAAATATTAATTATTTAAAAAATTTATATAAAATAAACTCACTCCCTATAATTGTAATATGCTTACTTTAGGGTCAATTACTGTATATACTTTTTTATGTGCCATAATTAATCTTTGTATTCAAGTCACCCAGAATAATTTTAGTAGGCAAGATACCCAGGGTTAGAAGTTTAAGCAGGGTAGATACAATAATATGTGAAAGGGAAGGGGTAGTGGATGGTTTAGCCAAAAGAAATAATGCGTAAAAGACTACAAAACCCCACTGGTTTGTAATCTAATTTCAAAACTCATTTTAAATAAGGAGAAAAAATGAAACTTTGACATAATTCCCAATACATAGGTGGACAATGTTGTTCTTGTAATACATGGGTAACTAAATAAAAGTCACAATACAATGCATGATACACCTCCATACTAAGTATTGGTCAGAAAGACTATACAGATTTCTAAATGTACACCTGCTATTGCAATTGTAATTGGTACTTTTGGTGACTGCACTGGAAAGCCCTATTGCCAAAGACTTTAATGAAAGGACATAGAAAAAATTCATTTTCAAATTGGCCAGGAAAACGTCCTTTCTGCTGCCAAACTTGCATAGTATTGAAAAATGTTATTTGAGCTTTTCAGAAGAGAAAAACCACAAATTATCTTATCCAATGTTGGACCTTGCAGGCTATAATACCAACCTGCCAGTCAAGCTATGACCAATGATGCAATATTGACATGAATGTTATGCAGTGATAAAGAGACTTAACTGACTTCTTAAATACATAAATGTTCACTGTAGACAGGGCAATATCAGATCCAGATTTGAAACAGGTACTAATTGAAACTTTACCTTTTGAATATGCAAATTCAGAGTGTAAAAAATTGTTCTTAGACCTTTAAAAGTTTGATCAGCACCCATGAGCTAGAACTACTAGTGATAGTGAAACTTACCGCTATGTAATTAGACAAGCAATGGACAATAATCCTAGCTATGTCCATTGTTTTAAATGTGGGAGACAAACTCACCTGAACAAGAATTGTAGCTAAGGCATTCCTAGAGACTTCTCTAGAAAATCTCACCCTTCTGGGACTTGTAGAAGGTGTGGTAAAGGTAGACATTGATTTAACAAATGCAGATTGGCCAGAGATATGAAAGGTAATTTCTGTATATTGAATGGAAACTTCCTTCAATATAATCATTCTTGTATATCCTGGAAACTCCCTAAGGGTGGTTAGCACATACCCTGTCAATAAGCAATGCTAGCCAGGCATTTCTTGTAAGCAGTAAAATAGCTCATCCAAACAGTATTAGCGAACTGACACATGCTATATTAGGAAACGTTGCCCTAGATGTACACATAATTAAAAATCTCACACTGTCACCAAAAATTCAATGTCATAAAGAAAATCTACTGGAGTTTATGGACCTCTATCCACAAAGACAGAAAGAATGGTTTTGGGAAGAAGTACCCTAATGTCTCAAGGATTCATTGTTAATTATATAATTGTAGGTAAGTGCTTTAAATAGAAGAGTGAGATTATGGCTTGTGTAAAGACAAACATCCAGTTTAAAATAGGAAACAGAATTGCTTATCATCTTCTTCTTCCATGTGTAAAAGACCAAGTAGCTCCAGAGAAAGATCAAGGCTGGAGTTGGGGGTGGATGTTGGAAGTACTGAAAGACAGCATTTTTGGCAAACTGTTATCAATGACTAGTGACCAAAATTAAAACAAAACTTAAATGGTCCTGAAGTTGAAGGTTTAATGGACACAGAGTCTGGTGTGACTGAAAGCTAATGAGAATCTTGGAATCTATGTTGGCCCATTCAGAAGGTATCTGAACAGATTGCTGGTATTGGAACCTTATCCCAATTAGGACAAAATGTAAGAAAAGTTAAATTTATGGACCCAGATGGTCAATAGGAAGATTAAAGCCTCATGTGGATGATATAACCATAGACCTATGGGGAAGAGGTCTACTACCACAATGTGCAGCTCAGGTTATTATTCCTCCAGTCTCAGACAGTGAAAACCTATTTTAGCTGACACTATATACTGACATCTCAGGTAATATGGCTTGATTGTATCTATGTTTGAATGGGTAAAAAAGTACTTTTTGAGAGTGTTGGGGTTCAGGAATTGTCACCCAAACCATACAAAAACTGATATCAGTTAAGCTAGAATAGTTTATTGAAAGCACATCTTAATTCTGAACATTCAGAACTGTAAAAAGTTCCCAGAAGCCTAACTGTAGTACTAGTCTGATCCTAGGGAAGGCATTTTATAGAAAAAAAAAAACAGGTTCAAAGTTTAAAAGGGCAAGGACGGCAACAGTCGACTTGCTAGGCAAAATATTATCAGCTAACTTTTAAGCTGATTGATCCTGAGTAAGGTAAAGGGAGGTGGTGGATGGGTAGTGAACAGTAAAATTTCAAAATATTGAGATAATAAAGCATGGGTATTATAACCAAAATTTTGGCATATTAGCAGCCTTCTTCAGTGTCAGTCACAAAAAATCATAATGAGTTCATACATAGGTACAGGAAGGACTGCCCAGTGGTCAGCTCTGATGCAAAATATTTCAGACACAACAGTTCATATTGACCTTTGATTTGATGGATCCTTTCTAAAGTTTTGTAGAATTTCTTAACATAAGCCAACTTCATACAGAACATTTAGAACATACAGAATAAAACAGAGTATGTGGTCAGCTCATCCTTGAGCCAAGTCATTTTTCCGTGTCAATGACCAGCAGGCAATTTACAGCAAATATCAAATAGATGGCAGGCATGCAATAAAATGACTAGAGCTATTCTGTGGAGGGAAGGTGTGAGACAGTAACATAGACTGGTTAGCTACAGAGTTTATGCAGGGATTCATAAAAGTCTAATTGTATCTTGGGAAACAGAAAGAGACAAAAGGACACTGGACTGTAAACAAAACTGGTGGCTTAGATCAACCTGTATACTTTAAAGATGTTTAAACATCAGAACAGAAGTCAGGCAATGTTTTGCAGATGAGATTTGTCTATATTTTCACATATTATGAAAGACTTTGAGTTTCATCAAAATGGATAACAATTCAATCTGAGTAAGAAAAGAGATTATACGTGAAAGATAAGAATCAAGGAGTGTTCAACCCCATCAGAAATCCAGAATGACTGAATTAACTGAATTTATGGGAAGCACAAAGCATAGTTTCTGAAACTTAGCCAATTTGTAGAGACCACTGAACACCTGGACAGTCCCTATACTACAAAACGTTGGAGTATCCGATTTTCAGCCTTCTGGCCAAGGATTATCTGACAGACCTAGTGATGCAGAATTATTAAGGGCTGATTACTCTGTTTTGAGAGAAAAGATTTGAGAGGATGTTTTTCAGCTGACATTCATTCTAAGGCCAAGAAAAAAGCCAGGTTCAGAACTAAGTCTTTTAGTTAGGAGAGATGACAAGAGGTTTTGTTTAGTCAACAAAATGATGGAATGGGTATTAGGTCTATCTTGTACCTTACTGATACAAATTGGTATAGTTATGCTCTAATTGTATTTTAAGAGAAAAGTTTTTTTTTATTTTAACAGTAAAGGTGATATGTATACGTAGGAGGAGCTAAGGTGGGAGGAGTAAGGAGAGGAAGAGGAGGAGTAAGGAGAGGAGGAGGAGAAAAAGAGGAGGATCTAGGAGGAGAGAGAGAGAGAAAGAGAGAGAGAGAGAGAGAGAGAGAGAGAGAGAGAGAGGAACACTGAGGTGGATGTCCTCGTGTCTCTGCCAAAGGTAGTTGGTATATCTAGGTTGGGTATTGGGTTACACTTCTGATTGTATGGGCATCTTGTTAATGAGCATTATTACACTTATAAAGCCTTTGATTAACATTTTAAAAAATTGGGGGTTTGCTAATGATTGTTGTTACACACTTTATGAATATACTGAATGTCATTGAATTGCCCAACTTAAAATGATTGATTTTATGGTGTATACATTTTACTTCAATGAAATTAAGTTCTATAGATGTGTAACTAAGATGTATGTGAAACAAAGATAATAAAACTCAAATAAATAAATAAATAAGTAAATAAGTAAATAAATAAATAAATAAAATAAAATAAATAAATAGAATCAAGGAGTGAAGGGAGGAACTACAGCAATGCAGAAAACTGATCCCCCAGCCAGGGGGGACAGTTCAACAAACCAGCTGAAGGAGAGATCATTCATCAGACTGGCAGCCTGGAAAACCTTAATGCTGAAACAGAGATTTGTTGATGGACAGATGATCAGGATTGCAGTTATGAAGTCTCATCACATCTAAGGTCCTTCAGAAGGACATTTGGACATTTAAGTTGTGGAACTAATAAGTGTTTCTGTTGTAAGTATTAATCTGTATACAATTTTTAGTTTAAACAGAAAAGAAGAAAATGTAGAGGAATTTTAATACAGCAACATGGCTGCTCTGGTAAGGCATCACTCCAAAGACATACATTGAGTTACAGTATGATATGACTGTAACACAGACAAGCCCTTAGCACACACCTTTGATGTCTGTGGTTGAAATACAGACATACCTTTAGTACACACCTTAGTCACAAGCAAAGATGCCTAATTGAGGGGCAGACAGAGTAAAGAATTTGAGTCAGATAGACAGAATGAATCAGAGATAAAATATACTCAACTCTCAAGAGAACACACAGGAAACAAAGGATACTTAAAAAGCAGTGAGGGAGTCAGTTCAGTCTGGTTCAGTTCTGTTGAACTCAGTTCAGCTGTGCTCAAGTTAACTTCATTGCAGTTCAGAGCAATTCAGTTCATAGACTTTCAGAGGTAGTCTTTCCAAGCAGACAATTCAGTTAGAGGTCAATTTGTATCAGCCATCTTGAAGAGGAGTTTGAGCCAGAAGATCTGAGTTGAACCAGCCATCCAGAGTTAAGAAAGAGCTAGATAGGGTAAACTTATGCAACAGCAAGCCTCTGAGATGACAATTACATCTATCGAATAAAAGTTACTTTTACAGAGTAACTAACTACTTTCTGACAGGGTTTGAGGTTAGTTCCAATGTAGTGAAATTTCATGCCAGGTATATAATCCAGGTCAGAATCTCATATCTGGAGATCTAGGTGGATCATAAGCACTAAGAAGAATCTGTACTGTTATTTTCACAAATATTCACATTCAAAAATTCTGTCTAAACATTTATGTTTAAACCCTTAGACCTAGACTGTTCTCATATTTGTCTGAGAAAATTCATTCTGTAATTGGCAGGAATGAATGGAGAGTTAACAAGCTGAGAGCAAGTGACTGGGTACTTAGTTATAACAGAACACTTAAATCAATCCCACATCCCTACCAAAACTCAAGGAACATACTAGAAGAAGAGAGAGACAGAATGTAAGAGCTGGAATTTGTCACGCCCACCTCGCCAGCAAGGAAGACGCCACAACAGGATTCTTCTTCATGTACTTTATTGGGGAACTACTCTTGATTGTAAAGTGAAAGACCCTGAAGCCCCAAATGGGTGCTGCTTAAATAGTTATCACAACTGTGTATAAGTGTCCAATTGGTGCTTCTTGCAGAACTTCATTTACATACTGCTCGGGAGGGTGAGAAGCAGTGTCTGAAAGATATGCCTGCTCACAGCAGGTGTTTACAACCCTGAATGCAGTTGTTTCCACCTCAGACACAGGAAACAAGCGCCATCTTCTAATGGGGGCTCCTTACAGGAATTTCATGGGGAAAGGCCATGTATCAAGTCATAAGGAACTTATCCGTCTTCAGAGTCCTGTGTACTAAGTTGTATGCAAAATTTTGGACTGTTCATGCTATCCCTAGGCTTTGAGAAAATTTCTATTATCATGCAAGAAGATAAAATATGTATTTACATAATGGAAGAATGTTAGTGAATTCTATTTCAAATGGGAAAATATCTACCTAGCTCACTTTACAGAAGTAACAAAAGGTCTCTCAAGGATAACAAGGAGAATTTCATGTACCATATGTGGCTTTTTTCCTATTTGTTCTTTAGTTATGAGGTGTTGAAAAGTGCATCTTCTGATAAAGCTGCCATCTGCAGTGTTCCTTAGACTAACCACTAACAAATGCAAACTGACACTTCTGAAATGGATTAGTGTGCATATCAACAATCTTCTAATGGCTTTCATCCTTTCTATCACATTTGACCTTGCCTTTTGGAGGCATTTGATAAATGATTAATTATTCATTCTAGAACTTGATCCTTCAACAACTAAACTACTTCCCGGAAACAAATATGGATGTGTATTAGAGCATCAGAATGAATCAATTATTCATTGATTCAATGCCTTGTATTTGCCTAGTGTGTGTCAATCTCTAAGTTAAGCAGATTGTGAAATAGAAAAAAAAATGGAATACATGCTCCCTGATCATTTTTTTTTTCCCAAAATGAAATAGATACTAACAGAAGGCTTGGTCTGAGTTATTATGATTAGCTATTTTTTGTGTCTAATCTCAGTAGTTTCCTTTCAAACTATGAATGTGTGTTCTCGATGAAGAAAGAAGATTCAAAATGTAACAACCTAAAGCACCACCAAATATTCAAATATGTGAATATATAAAAATGAGCATGAAAGAAAAGCTCATTAGTAATTAAATAAAACAAAAACTGCACTGAAAATGAAGAACCATTCTGATTACTGTAATAATACAACAAAAAACAAAAGTGCAAAAGTACACAAAATCCCAGAAGTGAGTATTTCAAGGTGTTTCAGGTGGCCATAAAAATATGATGCATATATATATATATATATATATATATATATATATATATATGCAACATATATAAGATTCACATGTATAATATATACACACAATATAAATAACTAAAGAAATACATAAATGTGTCCATATATATATTTTATACACACACACATATGTATACACACACACATATGTATAATTCAAAGCGGAAAGGGTGTGAAAGTTGGAGGAATAAAAACTGAGACCAGAAAACTTTCTTAGAGTAGAAAATCATCTATTGTGACTGAAGATGATGATCTTTTTGTTTAAAACCAGGTAAAAAATGGAAGGACTCTCAACTTTGTATTCTCTGAATGCAGGAAGTGTTGCATTGAAGGGTATTGAATGTATTCCTAGATTGGCAAGTCTTCCAGTCTGGCGCTTCTTAAGTAATTATTGATTCCTTTGATGTTCCACTTGTTCTTTTTTCCTGTCTTTTCATGGGACCATTGTGCTCCCATAGCTACTGTACTGAGAAAACCACTGGTGTTATCCTTTAACACCTACCTCTTTCTTTTGAGAGTGGTTAACAGTTTCTCTCACCACAGGGGAGAACATTATATTAAAAGTAGCAAATTAGAATTAATGAGGGCTTTGTGCTAATCTATTCTAAAGCCCCTTCATTTCTAGGACTGCGTTACATACGTTATATTTCACTGTCCCTGGCATGACTAGCTCCCAACTGAGAATAAGTGTGTGTGTGGGGTTGGGGAGTAAGAGTGTCCTAGTCAGAGTTTCTATTCCTGCACAAAACATCATGACCAAGATGCAAGTTGGGGAGGAAAGGTTTTATTCAGTTTACATTTCCAAATTGCTGTTCATCACCAAAGGTCAGGACTGGAACTCAAGCAGGTCAGGAAAAGAAAGCTGATGCAGAGGCTATGGAAGGATGTAACTTACTAGTTTGTTTCCCCTGGCTTGCTCAGCTTGCTTATTTTTTATAGAATTTAAGGCTACCAGCCCAGGGATGGTACCACCCACAATGGGCCCTCCCCTGTTGATCACTAATTGAGAAAATGCCTTACAGCTGGATCTCATGGACTCATTTCCTCAAGAGATGCTCCTTTCTCTTTGATAACTCCAGTTTGTGTCAAGTTGACACAAAACAAGCTAGTACAAAGAGTATATATAAGTGTATTTAATATTTGTTCCTCCTGTGTCATTCTGTATCCTTTCCTTTCTCCCTCAAATAATCCATCCCCCCCTGTTTTATTTGTATATGAAAGTCAGAGATGAACTTTGAGTTACTTCTTCAACAGTTTCTCCAGTTTACATTTTGAGATAGGTTCCCTCGTTGAACCTAAATGACCAATTGAATGGATTAATTTGCCTGAGCAGGAATCCTGGGGATCCTTCTGTCTGCATCTCCGCAAGGATGGGAGCACAGTAAATTTCCATTTTACATGAGTGCTGTGGATCTGTACTCGGTCCCTCATGTTACAGTTATTGTGTAAGCTCATCATGATAATTTCTAAAGTCAGTAACCAGCAATACATGTGGTTCTTCTTAAAAAGTTGATAACATGTAGAAGTACATATAATCAGTATAAAGAAGGAAAAGAGAAAAAGATTGTAAGCTTACCCACAAAAAAATCAATGCATAACAAAAAATAAAACTAGAAGCTGGAGAGATGGCTTAGCAATTAAAAGCATTGACTGTCTTCCAGTAGTTGGGAGTTTTATTCCTTCCTTTTATTCCTTTATTCCTTTGAGCTTCCACATGGAGTTCAAAGGCACCTTTAACTCCAGTTCCAGGGGAACTTACATTCTTCTAGCAGCAGTAGGCAGTAGTCATGCAAATGGTGCACAGTCAACACACACATACAAAGAACACAAATGTAAATTAATAGTGAGAAAGTAAAATAGAATTAAGTGTGTGTTGATATTTTCTTTTGGATGAAACCCAAACTTATTTGTAAAATGAAACTCATTAACATTGCTATCAAAGCAGAATCCTCAGAATTACTGTCTGTTTTCACAGCACATCTACATTTGCAGAGCTGAAAGCTGAGCTAGTCAGCAGGAAATAGTAAATAACCATTAAGTGGACCACTCTCAATGATTATAATAGCCACAAAGATTTTCTTATATTAAATAAAAACTAGATCTCATTGTATTTTTATCTGACTTGCTTACATATGGGCAACATAATGTGGTAGTTGATTTGACTTACTCTATGCTGCTGAAAAACTAGTGTCTGAAGCAAATTTAAATTTAGAGTCTTGCAAGAAGCATAGGATTGTGAATGTAACATGCTTAGTTACTATGAATGAACTGTACTTCTGTTATGTCTTCCAGTTTGTGTCTTCATGGGATTCCTGAGTGTGCTACAAAGTGAGTCTTTTGACATCTATTGG
This sequence comes from Grammomys surdaster, assembly GCF_004785775.1. NCBI lineage: Eukaryota > Metazoa > Chordata > Mammalia > Rodentia > Muridae > Grammomys > Grammomys surdaster. Next base: position 3,492,613 of record NW_021620984.1, read on the forward strand.
GCTCTTTTGCTTTTGTTGGTTTACCTTGTCTGACTTGAATTTGATCATTTTTGTTTCATCCTATTGTATTTTATTTTAGGATGTTTTAAGAATGACTAAATAAGAGTAGACCTATCTACTAGAATAAAGGTTAACAATCAGTGGCACTGTCATTTATATCTGATGAGAGACAGAAAATCCATTTTCTGCTATGGAATGACTCTAGGTGTTTCAAAATGGAACAGGACAAGGATCATGTTCAGGAGTAATTGACCAACAGATAATGGGCTTGATAGCTTTTCTGTGTGCTTGTATTTGACAACAGTTTGTACAGTGTTGAGGGGATTGTTGATGATGTTTCTTTTTGTAATTTTTCCTTTTTTGGTGATGTATTTTATTTTCTAGGTTTTGAGCACTTCATGGTTGTGTTTGGGTTTTTATTTTTTTTTTCAGAGAAATAACAGTAAATTAATTGAGAATGGAGGAAGAGAAGAGCTGGATGAAATTGGTAAGGGAAAGAACATGTTAAAATTTATTTAAGTTTATGTATTGTTTTAAATAATTAAAAAGCAAAAATGAATAAATACCACTATTACACAACAAATAGTAATTTCAATATGACAGGATTAAAATTCCAAATCATAACAACTTATTTCTACCAAGTTCTAGCTAAAACATCAATAAATATGTTGAACTTTTCTTCAAAGCCTGTCACAATTATTCAAGTGATAAAATGTAATTTGCCATATTACCTGTAGTGTTGAGACATTGTTAGTAATAGAATTATTGTAGACTATACCCCTGCTAAGGCTTTTGAGGCAACAATTGTAGAATAAAAGATCAACATCTGTTCCTTAATGGTATGCCTGCCATACCATAGTAAATAAGATTACTTTCAAATCTGATACTTCTGAGAATTCAAGTTATGTTGGAGCAAGTGAGGTATAAAATTTTATTTTGATTTGTACAGGAGAAGGGTGGTGCATTTTCTTCCACTGCTTCTTCTACTACTATGCCAGAAAAAGTCAAAAGTTCAAAATAAGCATCCCTCCTGATCTGCTTCTTATGAAGGGGAAATAAAAAAAAACATCAGATACTAACAACATATCTCAAGCAAATTTCCACTAAATGTTAATCCACTCATTCATTGTGTGCTAATTGATGTTTGTTCATCTGGAGGTGAGTTCTGCTTCCTGCTTTCATGACATCTTTTGTGGTTGAAAAATAAAGGCTGCAAACTTTAACTGAGCCTGTGGCCACTGTATGACACACCTGTCTATAGGTTATCAGCAAAGTAGCCTGGAGGATCAGGCTTTATTTGAGGTCTTAGTAGGTAAGAACATCTGGCATCCATCTTCCCATAAAACTGTGAAATGGCTTTTGCAGCATGGGACCTTTCTCAACCACAGCTTTGGCAGGATCCTTTGCAAAGATATGAGAAGAACAAATGCAGTGGATTGTGGTTCTAGGAGCTACAGAGCCTGTCCTTAACTTGTTAGGTGGCTCAAAAATATTTAGGAAGCAGGAAATGAAATTGTATATTTTAAGCACAATAAAATGGTCTCAAAATGAATTTTATAGTATTTTCTGAAAATAATAAAATATATTATGAGTAAAAATGTATATAACATTACAACTGAGAGTCTTCCTTAATCACATGATAATTACTTTTCTTATAAATCAATATAAGAAGACTTTATTTATAGAAAAAAGAATGCAGTTCTGTTACATAAGAAATAAGTACATTCATACAAAAATCAGTTAAAAATTGTTTTATAACATATAATGAATACATATAATAGATAATGTATACTATATACTATATAATATATAATGTATGCTATATAACGTATAATGTATGATATATGATAGATAACATATACATAACGATATCTATTATGGATAATATAGAATAATATATAATATATTACAATATATATACATATATAAATTTATACAATTATATATGTATATTTTAGACATATGTGTACAAATTACTAAGATATGCAAAATATAATCTTAACTTTATAACCTTAATGTTTTTGAAGAAGATATAATCAATAGCTATAAGAGGATAAACTTAATGTTATTAAGATACTAGTATATATTCCAAAAAGTAAACAATTGCGTCTTATAGCAAATATCTACTAGTGATGGAATAATATTTAAAATCACAGATATAAGACAATATCACAAACATCAGAAATATTAGTTTACTCAAAACTGAAGTGTGTGTGAATGTGTATTTGTGGTTTTGTGTGTGAAGCACAGGAGTGTTTGATTCATCTTTGAGAGTCCTTTTACCTGCGATTGTGTGAAAGCCAGAGGAGAATATTAGATGTCCTTAGAGTCCACAATATTCCCTTGCAACAGAGATTCTCATTGAACCTAGAGCTCTTGCTTTTTCAGCTGTCCTGAATAACCATTATCCTTTGATCCACCTGTCTGAGCAACAAAATACTGTGTTTATAGCTACCTAGACCATACTCAATTTTAATAAGGGTATTGGGAATACAAACTCAAATTTGAATGCTTGCAGAGCAAACAGTCTTGCCTGTTGACCATTTCCTCAGTACCATTATAGAAGGAGGAGAGGAGGAGGAGGAAGAAGAGGTAAAGGAGGAGGAGGAGGAAGAGGAGGAGGAGGAGGAAGAGGAGGAGGAGGAGGAAGAGGAGGAGGAGGAGGAGTCAACATGAAACAAAAGTTACTGTAGTAAAATATGAATTCTCTATCCACCTGGAAGACAAAAGAAATGAAATAAAGGATGAGGTTTACTGCCATTTGTTATAGATGGAATATATATTTAAAGACTCACATTACCAGGGATAAATCACATTTTAACCTTTCATTAAAATGATTTATAACCTTAAGTACTCCCATACTCCTGTGTAATGAAAACACCAATCAACTCTCGCCAAACTTTCTATAACGTAGCCTGATTTATTGAGCTCATTTAACATCATTATTTGTCATTATTATAATCTCAGGCAAATGACAGTTCCTGTCTGCAAATTCTCTACAACCTCTGTTTCCATTTAGTTTTGGTTTTACAAGCTGCTTTCACATTACTAACAAGACATTTATCTTTAAAGAAAAAATAATGAAAGTTTAAAAGTTTAAAAAAGAAAGTATATTAAATTATTAAAATAACCTTACAACATATGATAAAATTTAGTATTTATATTATATGCATATATCATATTTATTAACTTATATATAAAATTCTTGCTTTTTTATAAATAACTATAATTTTAATACCTATGCCTAATTATAATTCTATTTTACTATCTTGGAACTTTAAATTCACATATTATTAATTGAAAACTCTTCTTAGAAGAGATGGCTTAAGCATAGGGCTTTCATGAGTCTGCATCAGGTACTCTGGGTATATGTTATGGCTGTTAGCTTTATATTTTTGTGGGATTTGTAACAATGGGAGCAGGAATGTCTCTGACTCTTTTGTCTGCCTTTGGAAATCATTTTCTCCTATTGGCCAGCCTCAAAATGAGACCATGTGTCTTGTCCGGTTTTACCTTGCTTTGTCATGTTTAGCTTTTGTAACATAGATGCCTATTCATTTCTGAAGTGGGAAGGGAAAGTGGGAGAGAGCTGGAAGGAACTGAGGATAGATTGATTGCATGAGAGAAAGCTCTATTTTCAATTTTAAAAAAGAAGTGATGGCTTACCTGGTAAAATTCTTACTATGCAAGCATGGATTGCTAAGCATGAATTCCCAGTGTCCATATAAAAGCTGAGAGTTAATCTTGCTGTAAAAGTTATATGAAGAGCTGTTAAGTGCTGTTAAAAAATTGCACAGTTTAAGAAGCTTAGAATAATTTACTAATTTAGTGTATTACATATATTCCAGGGCAAGTTGAAAATACTTTTGATGTGACAAGTTCTTTGAGAATATTTTTGTTCTATTTTAATAGCTAATATCCACAATCAGATTTGTGAAGAAAATAATCCTATTTATTTAAAAGATTTGTGGTTTAGTATATTGAAATACTTTAAATATAAGAGATATTATTTACAATTCAATTAAAGACAGTCTTTAAACAAATTATAGAAATAGACATGTTCCTGGTTGACTTGACGTCAACTTGATAGAACATAAATTGAGAAAATGCCTTCACAATATCGTCTATAAGCAAGTCTGTAACATATTTTCTTGATTAATGATTGATATGGGCAGGATTAGCGTAAAGAGGGTAGTGCCATACTTTAGAAAGTGTTCAGAGCTTTATAAGACAGCAGAATGAACAAGCCATGAGGATTAAGTCAGTAAGCACTCTTCTTCTATGGATTCTGACTCAGGGCCTTGACTTCCTGCCATGACCTCCTTCAGTGATGAAGAATGACTTGAATACTATAAGATAAAATAAACTCTTTACTCCTCAACTTTTTCTGGTCCTGATGTTTTAACATCACATCAACATAAACCTAACCAAATACAGACCTTACATTTAATATTACTTGCTTGTCCAACTGCAAACTCAAAGTGAACACATGTCTTGCAATAATAATAGTTTAAATGCCAAAGGGATATGTCTTTTTCAGAGAGATGTACTATTGAATGAAATAATAACAGAAAAAAATTATTTGTGTGTTTTTTTAATTTAATGGCTACAGAAACACATTTCTTTATGATAATGGTAAAGAATTAAGCAGGCAATCTCAGTTATCACTACAAAAGGAAAGTGATGAATGAATTATAAGGAAGTAATATTCTATCTACAGATGATTAACAACCAGACAAAATCAAGACAACAGATTTAGAAAATAGACTGATGAGTCAACAGAGTAAATTTAGGGTTCATTTAATGACCAAGCAAAGGCCTAAGAATTGCCATTTGTAACTTATACTACTAATATGGGGTAGAGTAGTTTCTAGATTGTTATTGAAGATACCCATAAGCTTTGAATATAGAATTTGGATGATTTTAACTGAAATTCACTATGAGAACTAGCTGTCATAGTACTGTAAATTGTTATGCATGATATTGACAAAGAAAACAATTAATAGTCTTACCTAGGTATGACATCCCTGAAACTGAATCACAAAATATCACAAATGGTTCAATAGTGGCCCTGATATTTTGTGGCTAAACAACAGCTGTCTAATTGTATTTAATATAAATGAAGGAATTCATACCTGGTACTGTAAACCTCACCAACTACCCATGACAGGTAAGGCCATAGAAACCATAGAAAATTCTATGTTTTATTTCCCTATACCAGTAGAATTTTTAGCTTCATTCTAAGAACGTATCTATAAGGCTTCCGAAGAGTGTAACTTCCCCCACTTATCAAAGTTTCTATTTTAAGCTGACAAAACATTTATAGCAAGACACAACTGGTTAAAATGTAGAAAACATCTAATATTTTGTCCACAGACCCAATTATTATGTCTTCAACATAACTCTTATACCTAAATCTCAGGAACATAATTTAAAAAAATGTAGACAGATTCTAAGAGCATCTCAACAAGATGGTACCATAAAGAAGATTGGAAACATGACAACATCAGTTATCATGGTAGTAAGGAAGGAGGAAACCTCACAAGGCACAAACCTTAGATAAAGAACTACAGAAAATGAATGACTACTGAGACAGGGAAAATCGGTTTTCGTAAAGGATGATATACCTAATTAGTAAACCATTCAAAAGTGGTCAACCCTAAAAAAATATACATCCTAACGACATTGAATAGTCTTAGCATATTGCATTTGTGTTTATATGTATGTACTAAGGTAATGAAAAGAATAAAGTAAAACCAGTACAAACAATATAGATAACATGAAAGTAGCATGAGACATTGTAGGTATAGGGAGAAAAGTGACATACATGCATACATACATACATACATACATACATATATGGAAATGTTTTAGTTTATATGTGCTAAAAATATTTAAAAAATACTTTCTAATGGGATGTTCTATGACTTTCTAAATAATTGTCAGAGTAAAACACAAGTATGTATACTTGGAAGATATGATCAAAGTGTAAGGATGTACTTTACAGTATAATACATTTAAAATACTTTTAAGGATGTACAATACATTTGAAATGAGTAATATTAAAATGATAGAACTTGACTAGTTTCTATTTCGTGTGTTCCTTTCATTCAGAAAACCTGTGTAAGAGAAGAAGTTTCAGTTCCAAATTTGAGCAAGAATGGTCTGAAATCTATTTTATGTTAGCATAATAATTTTGTAATAATGTATATATATCTAGTCATTATTTGACTAAAATGATTATTAATTTTGGGAAAGTATCTGTAGGCTTATATATTTTTTTAAATATTTTCTCCCTTCCTTTACTCTCTTCTTTTTACCCTCCTTTCTTTTTCCTTCCTGACAGACAATATCTTTGACTATAATAAATATTGTATTTTTTAAATTAAGGACATAATTGGAACTTGTAAGATTATCCATTGCAATGCTTTCTGCGGTTTAATGGTTTAAATAATTTATAGTTGAGGTAATTTCCCATAGTTGAATTTGTCCATTCCATGTTAATATATTTGTGTTTATTTATTCTTTGAGACTAACATACAATATAATATTTGTCCTCTAAAAACTCTTTGATTTCTATACCCACTTTTCTAGCTAAAAAATAGAATCCAATTTGAGCCGATTCATTTTGCTTTGATAACTTAAAACCCTGTATTACTTTGTTACTGTTTATTATATTCTTCGAATTTAAGTGGAGTGTTTTACATCTGGTGTTGAGATATTTTCTTTCAATCATAGGTTTAAATAATTTACGTTTATCAGAAAGTGTATCATGCAAATCTATATTGTTGTCATTGAGTTCAGTATAAAGTTCATAAGAACTTCAGAATGATAGTTAGGTTGTATATACATACAGGTATATATGCATATATATGTATAAAGTTTTATATAATTTATATATAATGATTTAACAAGCGATATCTATAATATATAATTAATATTTGTTATTATTTATTATTACATTATATATATATATATATATATATATATATATATATATATATATATAT
>NW_021620984.1:3499632-3510118 GCF_004785775.1 Grammomys surdaster
TATATATATATATATATATATATATATATATATATATATATATATATGCTTTGTTAGAACATAATCCATTAGTTGAAAACAAATTGTAAAGCACCATGTGATCATGTACAGATAGAGACATGCACACGGAGTTAGACATAGACGCAAACAAACACACACACACACAGATTATTTTTTAATTAATTACTTTATTACTTTATTTATTTATTTATTTATTTATTTTACGTCTTAACATCAGTTTCCTTTCTCTATCTCTCAGCCCACACTCCTTTCCCGACCTCTGTTCCTGTAATCCACTTCACCTCTGTTTCTCTTTAGAAAAATACGAATATCAATGGATATCAATCAGCCCTCGCCTATCAAGTAGTAAGAATAAGAGTATCTTCTTTTACTAAGGCTAGTGGAGACAGCCTATTTAGGGAATAAGGTCATTACAAAGCTAAGCAACAGTCAGAGAGCTGCTGCATCCGCTGTTAGGAATCCCACATGAAGATCAAGCTACACAAAGGGAACATATGAGCAGAGGGCTTAGGACACCGCCATGCATGCTTCCAGGTTGGTGGTTCAGTCTATGTGAGCGCTTATGGGGGATCAGGTTAACTGATTTTGTAGATTTTAGTGGTGGTGTCCTTGATCTCTCTGACTCCTACAATCCTTCATCCCCATCTTTGGTATCAATTCTGCAAGTTCTGCCTAATGTTTGGCTCTAGGCCTAGAGAGACACTATTCTTACAGTGTGGCTATTTTATTGTTTTTATTTAGCTTTCTTTTATTTTGTTTTTTTGACCTTATAATCTCTACAGTTCAATGTCTCCTGGAACTATCATGTCTCCAAGCCACTCTTGCTAACATTTATTGTGTATAATCCAGGAAGTATACTGATGGATGTTTAACTGAAGGATTGATGACCATTCAGGTTTCTAGTTTATTTTTATTTTTTTGCTGAGTCTTAGGGCCATAATTTCTACCCCAAATATAACAGGTGTATTGTCCCATGTGAACATCAGGTTTGCTTCTCAACTCAGGAAAACTGATAGAACTCAGACTCTCACTTTTTCCATTAGTAAATGGTCCCCTGGGCATAGGACAAGGTTTCACAAGCTTATTCCTGTTCCTTCACTGGGGATCCTAGTACTGTGCTGCTTGATATTTGATGGTAATTGTTTTTCTCCACGTTTTCAGTACCCACAGAAGAATGGGAAAGGGAGCCTTTCTAAATGCCTGTAAAGGTCTATGTTCCATAATTACAGAAATCCACATTTTTTCAGGAAATTGTATTCTGAACTACATTACATTATATATTATGTATTCCTTAAATATTAAACTTAGTGAAAAAATCACTAATTATTTTTACTACATCATTAGTTTATATTCATATTATATATCATATATTTTATAAAACTATCAATAAATTAATAAAAGTTAAATTAATAAAATTAAAACAAATTTAAGTAAATCTACATATGTTTAACTGACTTTATTCACTTATTCAAAGTTGATCATTACTATAAGTCTTACGTTTGTTGCTTGAGTCGGAGGTTTTTCAAACATAAATAATTCTTCTGTACTCCAACATAGAGAAATGTTTTTTCCAACACAAGAGAACTTCACCACTTCTACTTTTGGGTAAACCAAAGATAGGAAACTGAGTTTTTTAGTGAAACAGCTATCTGTGGGTATACACTTTTGTTCAGTTATTAAAAGTTTGACAGTTGCTGCTGGAGTGAAGGATTGTGTTTGACATGTTGTCTAGATGCTCCCAAGACCCACAGATATTAACAGTGGTGCTGGGGAACGGAGAATCTTTTACTGAGCTCATCTAACTTAAGGGTTTCTTTTGTTTTCTAAGGTTGGGAATCATGTTTGGGCAGAGTACTTTTAAGTGAGGCCTAAAGTTTCAGATTCCAGAAACAAAGAAGAAAAAAATGACAGCAGAGTATCCTTTCTTTTGAAAAGATAGGAAAACCACAAGAGAAGACGACAGCTCAGGATGTAGCAGCAACAACAGAAAACGAACAGCTGTAAGGACTTTTGCTATCCATAAAGCTTGGTTAGTTTTAACTCAAGGTTCTTCATCATGTATAAGAATTCGCTGACAAAATGTGCTGTACTTCTCATTTTTTTTCTATAGCCACTCTGATGAAATGTGGACAGAGCAGGGAGAGTTTTAAAAGAGTTTGCTATAGAAATTTAGGAACAGTATGCTCAGAATCCATGAAAACTGATTTAACTTCATAGAACTCAGTTTTACGTGTTCTTGATCTCAGCAACTTTCAGTCTTTTTGTTGTTCTAATTACATTATGGAGAAGAATCATAAGTTCGTTGTGAAATTAGAATTAAAATGTTCCATCTTTATCAAAATAAAAAACACATTTCCTCCAAAAGCAGTTTGTCATGTAAATGATGTGGGTTGTTCCACAGACAAAGGCAATACTTAAATGCAGAGTAGCCCATGTTTCCCATTTGGGGCAATACTATGTTATTTATTATTTTTCTCTGGATTTTGAGAAAAAGATGGTAGTGACAGAAGCCACATGGACACATTCAGAAATCAAAAAATTCACAGATGCCATATTGATCCTCATAGCCCAGTTTCATGTTGTGTAAATGGAAATTAGAATACTAGAAATACAGACAAGACAAACCTTGTTTTCAAGAAATATATTGTAGGTTTAGGGGGGAAAACCTCAACTCATCATTAGCTGAAAAAAATGTGATCTTTTTTCAATATTTATTAGTATTTTTACTTTAGGAATACTGTATCACTGTAAGTAACAGAACCATCAAAGTAACATTGTTTGTAGGAAATCTATTTATGCATCAATTATAAGAGCTCTATCTGTATTTAGTTGTACCTTCTCATATGATAACACTGTGCTCAGAGTTTTCATGAACATTGTCATGTCATGAAAGAAGTGGGTTTCTAGGTATGGTAGCATGTGGCTGTACTCCCTGTGCTCTTCACAGTGAAGTAGAAGGATCATGACTTTGATAGTGTCCTAAGCCAAATCATAAGATATTGTTAGAAGAGAGAGAGAAAGGAGAAAAAGAAGAAAGGAAGAGGAAGAGAAAAGAAAAAATATCAGGATGGAGGGGAGGATGGAAAGAATGAATTTAAGCTAAAAGAAAACCAAGTGAACAAAGAGCAAATAATACACATACATATGTATATATTTGTAGCATATATGCATATAGATATGTACACATGTATATTTATACAAATACATATGTAGGTATTCTTAAATACACACAAACACATACATTGCTTTGGCATTGTTTTGAAAGACATCTGACTAACTGTTTTGCTGATCATATGTCCTCCAATATTAGTACTTCATGGACTTTGTTTGTGTAAGATAGAGGAATTCTCCAAGCATAGTCCTAAGATGATTTCTGATCATCCAAAAGCATAAGTAATCTTCATCGTGGTATAACATAGTATGATGAAGTCTGGTCCATAGGGTGTTTTCTTCTATGATATCTACATACTATGAAAGATGTGGGTTTCTAGATGTGGGTTCTATGTAACAGATACATATATCTGTTATAGAAATGATTACTTGTTGAGCATGACAGACATTATTCTGACTGCATCATAATACTGACTCCTAATTAACATGCATAAAAACCTATTGAGATAAGTATTGTCACTGTGTCATCTTCCCTCATATGACAGACATGAGTGAAGAGGAGACTGTGCAGAGTCTAAAACCCTGACCTCTTACCTTTTATGTCTTTTACCCCTTTACAATGTAATACAACTTGTTGCATAAATAATATGAGCTCCAAATATATATATATATATATATATATATATATATATATATATATCCTTAAATGTATTATTATCAATATTTTCATGGAGGTGCCACATTTTAGAATGTAAAAATACTTTTATTCCATCGCCAAGGATAAAGGAAACCTAGCCATTCTCTTGGTGAACACATATTTTCATTTAAATATGGTTTAATTTCATTTTAATATCCATCCAAAAATGAATGAATGGATGTGTTGGAACAGTTATTTGCTTTCTAAATGGCTGCTTAGCATTTCCAACAACTTTCGCATTGAAAAGAGTACTCCAAATGCTTCACAGAATTCTATTATTGAAAGGCTTTTAGAGTGCAGTGAGGTTACTTGTGCTTCTTTCATTTTGCACTTCTGAGAAAGAAAGATAAATAATTCTTAGCTATGTTCTGCAGGCAGCTCACAAGAAGTAAATAAATGATTCTGCACATTCACAGATTTTTTGAGTTTTCCTGACCCTCAGAGCTCCTTTACGCTCTTGGGATTTCCACTTCTTGTAGATACATATTTATTCTGTGTTTTTCTTTGTGGATTCCAATGGTACCAACAAATCTTTCAGGCATTAGACAAAGAATTGTATAAATCCTAAAAAACATTTATATGTCTTTTATAGGTCCTTTTAAAAACTGCTACTTCTGATTTGATATCTATGTGACTTATGCTGATTTTTCTTAAATTCTATCATCCCACATACTTGTGTGGGTGTGCACACAGTGTTTGTGTGTGTGTGTGTGTGTGTGTGTGTGTGTGTGTGCATGAAGTGTTTCTGCATGCCATGCCACAGTACATGTGTGGAGTTCAGACAGCAATTTTGTTAAACCAGGTGTCTCCTTTTACCTTTGTATAGTTTGAGGAAAGAAATTCAAATCACAGATTTTTTTTGCATTGTTTCACTGAGACATCTTGTCAGTTTCAATATTTATTAAGTTTTAGTCTAATATTGCAATGTTTATATTTACCATCCCTTTGGCGAGCTCTTTCTTTTCCCCTTTACTGAGAATATCTCTGAAAAAATCTGGATCATAATGAATCATGAATCTGAGACATTGTTACAGTTACCTTTTGCTTTATTTTTTTGGTCCTGTATTTGCTTTATGTCATTCGAATGAAGTTTCCAGTAAAGAAATATTTAATTCTTATCCACTTACTTTTCAGAGAATTGTGCTATGCTTATGATGCTTTGGTAAGTCACCCTATATAGTATGACCACATACAATAAGCTTGTGGTTTGTTAATTATATCCTGTATGCTATGATATTTTAGGAGTTTTCTGGATTCGCTAATCTGTAGAATTTTAGCTCACAGAACTATTTTGTGGTAATTTTTAAATACAAGAATTTATTTTAAAGATTATAAGTTTTTGTTTCTCACACTTTAGTGTTTGAGTAGTACTGGTAGTCATAAGAACTGGAAAATATTAGTGGCTATGGACTAGGAATTTACAGAAATATAATCATGATTGTCAAAGAAAATATGAATCCAGAAAACTAGGTACTTGGTTGTGTGTTCATTAGAAATTTTTATTGCCAATAAAGCACATTTGGCAAAAGAATCTAGCTATGTCAACTAAGTTCCTCAAATACATACCCACATTTTGTAGTTCCTTAGAAATTTATTAGTAGATTCTAGAGAATGATATCAAAGTTGAAAATACAGACTTATGTATTTCAGATATGATGTCACAAAAATAGTATTTCCAAAGAAAAGAGTTATTATCCTAAAAAATAAACCATTTAGCCAAAGTGGTTATATTGAGGAATACTAATATTTTTGATACTGTGAAGAAAAAGAAAGTAAACTGTAAAGACAAGAAGAGAAGAACATGGGTAAGAGAATATAAAAGAGTAAGGAAACAAATTTCATAAAAGCAAATGAAATCTCAATCTGAAGCATGAGAGTAAAGAGTAAGTCAGGTATACCTAGTGGTAGATTTATCTATTTTAAGAAAGGCCAAATAAGTCTTCAAATAATATTTCAACTTTTTATCTAATTTTAGTGTTGCTAAATTTGTCATGAAATAAGCATCTTGTCTTTAAGTCCGATACATTGGAAGTTGATGATTTTGATAGGCCTTATAAATTCTAATATGCTAGTCCCACTTACTGACAATATTGCAAGTCATCATGATGCACAGTGCCTCTTCCTTTAACATAGGTAGACTGCAATGACTTGGTATTCATGGTTCTTAAGACCAGGTCTTTTTCAGATTAGTAGAGTATAGCTCCCTTTTTCCAAGGCCCATATAGCAAGAGATCAATTACATTCCAAACTGACCCACAAGAATGAACTCTAAATATTCCATGTAATTTGTACTAGAGTTAATCTAGAGTTTACACAATAATAGAGTTAACACAAGAAATCCCCAACATTATCTAATTATCTATCTATCCATCTATCTATCTATCTATCTATCTATCTATCCATTTTCTATATTCTATGTATTTCTATCTGCTATCTATCCATCTTTCTCTCTTCTATTTATCATTCTATCCATCTATCCCACTATTTCTTTCTGTTTCTTTCCATCTCCATATTATTAATGAATTATTCCAGTTCATATTGAGCACTGTTTGCTTGCACTGTAAAAATAACTAAATAGTATACTTTTAAAGTCTGAAATAGAAATGTCAGAATGACATTGTAGGAAGAAATAGTATGATTTCCTATGTGTTAGCTTTCCCTATAAAATCTTGCAATGTCTCTATGCTTCCCTGGATCTCAGCTCAGTGAGCCATGACCCTGCAGCACATAAGAGCCAGCAGAAACTATGCATTAAAGACTATCCTCATTCCTCTATGGGCAGTTTTGCCTGGAGCAAGCATCAGGAAAGTTTTCACATCATCAGAAACATCTCTATGAAGAGATTTTCCAGGGTTTGAAGCATAGGTTCCAGTACTTTCTGTCAGGATCTGTAGCCTATTTAGTTACTTAAGTTGCTTAAGTCTTACATATCCAGGTCTACATCTCTGTTCTAGCGGATGTCATGCAGCATTTCCGTAACTTACCAAGTGAATTCTTGGGTTAGAACTTTTATTTATACTTTCTTCTACACTCTAACAAAAACATCTATATATCGACTAATAATTCTACATGCTTCGATTTAATAGTTTATTATACTTTGTTAATTTTATTGTTAAAATTTTTATGTCTCTTTCAAATTGAACTGAGATGACATGAAGGCCAAATGGCATTAGAGAATCAAATGTATAAAGTTTTAAAATATATTTTATGAAATAATTAATATAACTAAATAATAACACTTTCCAAGTCTATATACCAAGAATTGACTTAAATATCAAAGATGGATTCATATACATGTTGGAAGAAAACACTGGAAAAAAATTTGTAACCTCAGACAAGAAAATTGAAAAGAATGAATCATATAAAAATTTATAAAATTTAAATTAAGAAACTTCATTCAGCTTTGACTGTATAGCTCCTCTGGTTTCAGTGCAAAATGGAGGACTCCTTTTATTAGAAAGGCTTCCCCTTCTCTGGCTTGTCTGGAGAGGCTTCTCATTCTCATTCTGTCTTCTCATTCTCTCTACCTGAGGAATAGTCCAGTAGTCCCTATCAGACCTACAATTTCAATTTCTTCCCTTTCTCTAATAATATCCCATCCAGCAAGTACCTAGTATTCCTGGCATGTGTAACCATTTAAATATAGCATTCTCAGCACTTTAAACTCTAGTTGATAATTTCCATTTATGCCCCAAACCTCTTCCTACTCTTCAATGTTGGTATATACATCCCTGCTTCACTCCAAATAAAGTGAATGTAAAGAAGCTCATCCCAAATATGGTATGTGCACAAGCAAACAGAGTCTAAGAGTGTGGATTCACTGAAGATCATCAGAGGAGGATTTCATCTCGAAAATCTGTGTCACTAAGGTCCTAGGAGAAGGCCTTCTCTCTCACCCACAGTAATGACACTCATTCCCAGATGGACCAGGATCCTTCAGATCCCATCCATTCTGGACTCTGCTTCATCCTTCCAGATCAATATGCTGTGAATGGTCCAGTAGTCCCTGTCAGACCTACAAGTTCAATTCCTATACTGAATGCCCTGAGAGGAAGGAAGAACCAAAGTTGGACCCCAAAATGCACACCAATTTCGAATGGACATTTTGCAGAATGAGTGAATTTTAAAATGACAAAAATTATAGACTATGTTTAACTTAATCAATAGAGGACAAATTCCAACTAACATGGTAATACTAGCTGCAAATAGAGCTAAATTGTAAGGTAAGGGACAAATACTAATACATAGTACAATTGCAGAGTGTCTAAATTGTCTATGAAAAATTATCCATCAACTCAGTAATATGTAACATCTATTAAAATAATTATATATGCTTTATTAGCAAACATACATGTTAAAGGACAGCACATATGAAAATATTCATAATACCACTATTTATAATCACCTAGTGATTCCAAATCCTGCTCATTGTCAAGTAGAAATTTGTTTAAAATTATATTTTTTAAAAGTAAAATATAAAACATTATATGATAAAGCTGAAATACCAAATGAAGGAGAGAGAAAACCTGTAACGACCATATCCAGAGGTTAGGCACAGCCCCAGTTGAAGGATGGGGTCATCTACCCCTCTCGAAAGTATTAATCCAGAATTGCTCCTGTCTAAAGGAAATCCAGGAACAAAGTGTGGAGCAGAGACTGAAGGAAAGGCCATCCAGAGACTACTCCACCAGAAGATTGATCCCATATGCAAACACCAAACCTAGATACACATCATTGCAGATGCCAAGAAGTGCTTGCTGACACAGTTGTCTCTTGAAAGGCTCTGCCAGAGCCTGACCAATCCAGAGCCAGATGCATGCAGGCAACCATTTGACTGAGCATGGTGACCCCAATGGAGAAGTTAGAGGAAGGATTGTAGGAGTTGAAGGGGTTTTCAACCCCATTGGAAGAACTTCAGTATCAAACAACCAGACTCCCTAGAACTCCCAGATACTAAACCATCAACCAAAGAGGACACACGGAGGGAGCCATGACTCCAGCTGCATATGGAGCAGAGGATGACCTTATCTGGGATTAATGGAAGAAGGGGCCCTTGGTCCTGTGAAGACTTGATGTCCAGCATAGGGAAATGCTAAAGTGGTAAGGCGAGTGTGGGTGGGGTAGCATCCACATAGAAGCAGGGGTAAAGGAGGAATGGGATAAGGGATTTTTAGAGGGTAACTAGGAAGGGGGGATAACATTTAAAATGTAAATAAATAAGATAACCATAAAAAAGAAATATATTCTATATTTAAGGATGTATAATACGCATGCTTCAATGACAGTTTTGGATATAAACCAACCTTCGAAGAAGAAACTACATTCCTGGGAGATGGCAGTGGGTGTCTCTGGGGTTGCTCATCATCTGATTCTTAGTTAATGAAAGGCCATGTCTGACCACATGCTAAAATTCATAGTGGCAGCCTCTGATGTTTAAGTGCTTCTCTGGATATTTGTCATAATGAAATAAATACATACTTTAAATGATACAAATAGGTCAGTGATAACACAGCTTGGGAGATATTTCACACGTACAATATGTGATACACCTATCCTTAGATCTTTAAAACAGTAAAAATACCTGGAATATAATGTTCAAATTTATCAGTAATTTCCAATTACTTTTGCTAATGCTATAATGTAAAACTCCTTTTAATGAGTGACAATCACTTCCTTTGTCTTCTCTGCTTCATCACTTATACTTCAGGTTTATCTACCCACTTACAGTCTGAAGCTTATATTTCTCACAAACATATATTTATGCAGGATAAATAACATATAAAAGATATTACACATGTAACTGTAACACCAAACTTTTCCTTTATACATTTATGACTCATCTCAAGATTTTAAAGGCAAGCAAATCAATTTAAAATAGAAATAATGAAAGAGTTGAATTTTATAATCCTGTATATTTCATTAGGCAAAAAAAATTTAAAATTTCAGTCATTGAAAGCTTTCAACTCTGTAATGATGATCATCTCATTGCATTTGTTTCATACTTTGGAAGTGAGAATTTTACACTCAGGCTCTTGTTTCCGCAATGATGCATGTTTTATAATGGAGAAATATTTGGTACACAGTTGGTGGATCAAATCCTGTGATGGTCAACATGCTTACAGCATAAAGAGGTGCTCAGTGCTACTGTATAAGGATCACATAGTGGGTGAACAGAGGAAAGAGGAGGGCAGTGAACTTGCAAATTAAAATCTATGCAAATAATATCTTCTCCCAAGAGAAACTCTAGGGTCTCAAGTAGCTATCGTTTATATTCTTCTATATTTTTTCTGCTCTCACTTTTTCCCTTCCATGTTTAAACTGAAAGATTAAATGTATTTTTCTGTGAGATATTTGTGGTTTTGCTTCATTATATTCTTTATATATTTATTGATGCGTTTATAAAACGACAAAGAGAGGAGGAGAATATGTTCAACAGATGTGTGGTGAGGAATGGGGAAAAGGGGTGCCTTTGCAGGCCCATGTTGAAGCATCCTTCCCACTGAGGTACTAGCCACATGACAGTATAGTATAGAATCGGGTTTATTCAGGGCACAAGGAGAATTGAAAGGCTAACAGAGGCAGAATAGTGGGGAGAAAGAAAGAAAGAGAAAGAGAGAGAGAGAGAGAGAGAGAGAGAGAGAGAGAGAGAGAGAGAGA
>NW_021620984.1:3510128-3534770 GCF_004785775.1 Grammomys surdaster
AGAGACAGAGAGAGAGACAGAGAGAGAGACAGAGAGAGACAGAGAGAAACAGAGAGAGATACAGAGACAGACACAGAGGCAGACAGAGACAGAGAAGAGTAGTAGAGGAATAGAGAAGAAGAGTACGGCCATGAGCACATGGAGAGAGGTGGAGGAAGGGACCAGAGGACAGAGCAGGGGGAAGAAGGCAAGAGAGAACAAGAGAGAGAGGAGGGGGCAAGCTGCTCCTTTTAGAATGAGTCAGACACACCTGGCTGTTGTCATGTAACTGTAGGGCAGAGCTTAGACAGAATGGTAACATTTATGAAGTATTGTCATTTTCTTTCCATTTTGTGTATATCACCCCTTTTACAATTACCATAGGTATATTAGCCTTTGATTAATTTTTTATGCTATAATTTTTAGAAAATAAATGTTGATCAGCACAAAACAGCCTATAATAGAAAGTAAATAAACTTAAAAAATTAAATATGCTGATAATAAAAATATACTGTTTATATAAATTGTTCTGACATGTTTTATTCCTGTCTTATTAATATTGTTAATAACAAATAAAAAAACAGATTTACAGAATAGATCTGTGATATTTACATGTGTCAATTTTACTTCTCTCCGAAGAAAATATTAGTGGCTATATCTTTGTGAGGACATGGAAATAGATTAGAAAATCAGACAAATCTCTATATTTCATTGGTATTGATATATCATCAATACATTGTTATGGAAGAAAATAAAAAATTAGCAAACTATCATTTTGAATAATTGTTAATGTTATACCAACAATGTTTATTCTTACTAAAGTTTGGAAATAGTTTGATTATGTAAACAATTAAAATCACAAAGAGAATATTGATGGAAATACTTTCTGAAGATTCTTGTGAACAAAGATTTTCTGAAGAGTCTTGTGAACAAAGAGACTTTGGCTTTTGTTTTGAGCATGGTAGAAATGTATTAGTCATTCTTCATTGATGAAAATTGGATTATATTTTATGTTTAACTGTTCAACAAAAAATGGACTCATCCAGTCACAAGGAGGTCAGTGGAGGTTGTAAGAGACAGATTAACAATTGAAATGGTTAACAATTGAATTAGTGATTCGATTCTCCATTTATTTTTGACGATACATTACCCTCTATTGGATTTTTCTATGGGTTTGAGTAAGTAGTGTGAGATAAACAATTGGACTGTGAATTTATAAATGCCTTACATGGACAAAAGCCACCATGAGGATAATTATAACCATGATGATTTACAAAGAATATTTGTGAAAAATATTCTAAACAATTGTAAATCAAGCAAGTAGATGGGGTGCAGGAAAGATATCTAGTGTGTAAAGAACCATGGAACAATGACAATATCAGCTAATAACACATGGTGATTTCAGGAAATCTCATGAGCTCTCCATCCTAGATTAAATATAATCAACGCTGAATGAGGGAGAAATATATATATGTGTGTGTATATATATATATATATATATATATATATATATATATATATTAAGTAAAAAAAAATAGGGGTTTTAAAGGGATAATGATTTGAGGGAAGAGAGGGCTGAAATTATGTGAATATATTTTAATTAAATAAACAAGAAAAATAATCAGAAAAGTTATTTTATACAAGTATAATTTTCTAAACACCTTTTAAATGTTATTAAATATTAAATTTAAATAAAGACTACATTGGAAAGATAACATTTAATGAAAGTCTGAATTAAGTTTTTGCTAATACACATTCATGCGTGTTTAGAAAGAATGAAAAGATATGTGCAATCAGAATGATGTAAATACGTCCATAACTTTCAAACCTTCTAATGTGTTAGTAATTTTTCAAAATTTGACGATTAATGTCAAGATTGGAAATGATTTATGTCTATTATACTTGTCTGTTTTAGAGGTAAAATTAAGTATTAATATATTTAATGATATAATTCTGAAATTTAAAATTTATTTCAAGATGCATGTTGTAGAACCACTTTGGTACCTAAATTTTATCAAGTATGCAAAAATTTTTACCTCATTTGTTAAACAGAGACTCATAAATTTGAATTATAAAAAGGCAAGATATGTAAATAAGAAATGACCATATTAAAATTTCAATAATTATATATAATTTGGATTTCTGTTATTTATTAAGAAAGAAAACTTCTAAGCAAAAAAATCATACTTGATTTCTTAAGATCAACAATCTTGACTATTCAATATTTGATTAATAATATTTTCAATTATATCAGGCAATAAATTTATAAAAATCCAAAGGAAAGAATAAATTACTAAGGTTTTTCTAAAATATTTGCTTTGTTTTTATTATTTTAATTATTGAGTAGTCATTAATATACATCCTGTTCTTGGAAAGGTATAATTTCTTGTTTGTCAATGATCAGTTTTCTTAGATATACACTTATCATTGATTATCAACTGTAGCTGTTGAATGACTGATAGGATAGTTACATTTTCTTTCTTTTTTTGGCTACATTTAAATAGATATTAGAATGGAATTAAAAGATAGATCAGAAAGGAGGAAATTAAATAATTTCAGCTAATGATTTTCCTAAACCTAAGCAAAGATATAAGAAGGGGCTGTGGGCCTGATTCATAAGGGCTGACCTCACTCTCCAGACTACATCTACTAATCACCATGGTCTCTCTTTGTTCTGTTTGATAAGTGTTAGCAGTGTGTATACCTTTACTGTATATCTGTCTTTATATGGCTTAGAGTTGAATTATTAATATCATTTTGATGCATTCTGTTAGCATATTTACACTTGAATTGACAGCAAAGAAGATTATTTTTTTTATTAATTGGTTATTTTATTTGTTTATATTTCAAATGTTTGTCCCCCTTCCTGGTTCCTCCTCCACAGAACCCCCATCTCATCCCTCTCCCCTTTGCTTCAAAGAGGGTGTTCCCCTACCCACATGCCCACTTCCTCCTCACCCCTCTAGCATCCCCTATATTGGGGCAAAAAGTCTCCACAGAATGGGGAACTGTGGGAACCACTAGGAAGATGAATCTTGTTATAACTTTGAACTTACATTATCTTGTTGTTTTCTTTTCCCTCCTCTCTTCGTTTTGTGAATTTTAGCACTTCATTAATTTCCTATTTGTTTTATAACGTATTAAAACTTTTCACATACTATTTTAATAGAATAAAGACAAGGAAGTGTCTTATTTATTGAACCAGAAACATTACTTTATTTAGGTCTTCAAGGAGCTCGAACTTGTAACACTAATTCTATAAGTGGAATTGTAACTCGGTTCTCTCTCTTCGTGAATATGACTACAATTTATATATTCATTTTTTGATGGTTCCTAGGTTATTGTACTACAATTTTCTTTATATATTACAGCTATATTAAATAAAAATCTGATGTTTGAAAAATTAGTAGAGATTATTTTACTATTGCAATAGTATAACCAGTTATGAAATCAATCTCTCTCTCTCTCATATATGTATATATATATATATATATATATATATATATATACATATATATATATGTATATATATATATTTCTCTTTGTTTTAAGATTTGAGACATAGTTTCTCTGAAACTTGCTCTGTAGACAAAGTTCATCTCAAGTTGAGAGAGCCACAGGTCTCTGATTCATGAATGTTGAGATAAATGTGTGTGCAGTTTAAAAAAAATGTTTTTTTTTTAAGCTGAGATTTTCTTTTTGCCTCTTAAACCTCATCTAATACAAAAAAGTTTCTTCAGCTCTACTTTCAAAATTAACTTTATTCCAGGCCATTTTCAGTATACATTCTATTTTTATATACGGCTAAACTGATATTAACTATTTGGCTACACATTATATGAGTCTACCTATGTGAAATCATGTAAATGTATAAATATTAAAAAAAAAACAGATTTGAAGCTCTATCAGACATTTTTTCCATTGATCTCTGCAAACACCTAAGCTTAAAGAAGAAACTGATTTTGCTCATAGTTTAGGAGGCATTAGTCCTTGTGAATGTGATACATCATGAAAGCCAGGAAAGAAGAGGAAAGGAAAGGAGGAAAAAAGATAAACACAGGAAAGATCCAGGGTAATTCAAAGCTACAAATGTATGTCCCCAGGTATCCAACTTCTCTAATGAGATCCCACCTCCCACCTATCCCTATACCCCAGTATTACTGTCTTACTGTGAACCATCAAAGGGCTAATTCATTCATTAGAGCAGGACTCATGATCTGAATCTCTCCTGAAATTACATCAGAAACATTCCATAGATGACCTTCCACCTATGTACTTTTAACAACAAGACAATATATTCAATGATTCTCAATTTCAACATTTATAAAAAAGTTTACATTTTATACTAAATATAATAAATACAGAACTAATACGAAGCAAAAACAGAAGTAAAAGGCACATTTAATGAACATTTGTATGTGCATGTGTGTAAGTGTATGTTTGTGAGAAAACCAGAAAGGAACATTCAAATAGCTTCACATGATGCCTTGAATGCCAAGTCATCCTTCAGATTGACGATATTATAAACTCTCCTTTAAATGTTATCCATGCTTGATCTTTTCATCCACCTCATCATTATAACCTTAATAACACTAGTTAATACTCACAGCGTGTTCCACATTCAAACTGCTTTATAGGTGATAACTGACATCAATTAATCAGTTGTTATCAACTGATTTGTTAAATTAATCCCATTCTTGAAACTTCATTTTTATTGAACTAATTAAGAAAGTGTTCAAACAGAATCTCAGGCCATATCTAACTGGATCCCTGTGCACATATTTTGTCTCATTAAAAGATTGAAAAATCTTTATTTCTACTATATTTCTAAATTAGTACAGTAAAAATGACCTTCAGCAAGCTCCTAATTTATTCAGTTGCTCATTTTCTTTTCTGGTTTTGATTTTTTCAAATGCTCCCCAAGAATACATTCTTCTGTCTTTTGGGCTAAAGGCCTCCCGTATGAGCTAAATTGTCTATTTGTCTTTCTTTTTCCATAAAATACTGTAATTTTTTCTATTTTCACTAGCAAAATTTGCATTATTTGACTGTGCTCTTACAATACTTTGCTCACACATCTGTGGCACAATTTGACAAATTAAAGAAAATTTAAACATACTAAAACTACTATTTAATCTAAGTAGAAATTGCTTAAAAATAATATTACATGCTATGTAGAAAACTTCTAGTATGAAAAGTTTGTTCTCAAGGAGAGTTTATTCTTTAAATCCAGATTAAGCTAGGACACTTTTCTCTGCACTTCTCTACAACAAAGTATCCACATCAAAGGGGTGGAAAAAAATAATGGACCAATGATTTGTGTGTGTGCATAGCATATGCATGTATGTATGCATATATTCATGTATATAGAAAAATATCTGTCTTTGTAAATGTATGTGTGTGCATGCATGTGTGTTATTGTGTACCCATATACATATTCATAATTTCTTGTGTATATGTATATATGTATATATATATATATATATATATGTGTGTGTGTGTGTTTGTTCATGTTTGCTTGCCTTTGAATGTTTTTAGAGCCACTATCTAAAGAGCTACACTGTGACATTGTATTTAAAGAAAAGTTTACTGTCTCCCAGTTGAGCCACCACCACCACCACCACCATCAGCCTCACTAACTTTTGGCAGGGCTGACATGCCCCTAGCAGGCCTTAAGGAGAATCTCTTCACTCCTCTCTACTAAGTCAATGCAATGGCCAGCAGATGTTGGTATTCACTGACCTGCCATCATATTTGTTGTAATTTCTATGATTGTCATTGCCTCTCCTTTATTTTTAGAAGGACTTTAATCAACCTCAAAGAACATATTTTAGGACAAAAATAAAACATGAAAAAATATATCACATTAACAGATAAATTAAAGGATTAACCTTTTTTTGTTATTTTTTTAAAATTTAGATATTTTATTTATTTACATTTCAGATGTCATCTCCTTTCCCCATTTCCCCTCCCTATAGTCCCCTATTTTATTTCCTCTCCTCCTTTTTGCTTTTATACCATTTTAATTACATGGATGAATTAAGGTCATTTCTAGGTTGAGGAACTAGCAATACAATAGATGCAATAGTGAAGGAACAAGCAAGACAATAAACACAAATAGTCAAAGAACAAGCAAAGCATTATACCCAATTACATGAACACTCCCATGATCACTGTTTGTAAAGGTTTATCAGGATGACCAAAATATCTTAGCCTACTTCCTTTTCCTAGGCCAAAGTCATTTTCATGCCTGAAGCCTACTTCCTTGTACTAGCCTAAAATTTAAATTCCTGTCTAAAGTTATTTCTTTGTTCTAGCCAAAGATTTAGATTCCCATCTGAAATTACGTTTTTGTTCTAGCCTAATGTCAGATTCCTGCCTGGAGCCTCCTTCCTTGTCTTTGGCCAATGTCATATTCCTGCCAAGTAGCCCATTTCCTTGTCCTTGGCCCATGTCATATTCTTGCCAAGCAGCCCCAAAAGCTCTCTGCCTCTCCCACTTTTTTATTTCATAAACAAGACTGAGCCTGTCTTAGGTCATTCTGACAAGAATACCTTCCTTACCCATCATGGAATATGCATTATCAAGAGCAATGCACTTATGTCTTAGGTTGGTAAGGCTCTGTGCAGAATCTTACCCATCCTTGGCTTCCCAGTCTGTCAGATTAATAACCCTGACTTGGGGTCCATTTTCTGGTCTAAGTCATGTACTTTGGCTGACAACATGTTGACATTGTTCAAGATAAGCTTTAACATGGTGGGCAGGAATAAAAATATTCTCAGGAATAAATGGCTAGCATGATCAAGCTATATATTCTATTCTTGAAGCTTTACCAAAATAGAAATACTGACCTCAGACCATGGGTAATTTTATCTATAGTATCTACCGCATCAATGCTCAGTAGAGCAGCATTCTTTAAATTCATAAGCTCACCATGTAATATTAAAATATCCAAAAAGGTCTTAGAATTACGCCAAAGACACCACAAGTGTCTTTAAACTTTTTCTTAATTATAATGACTACCACTGTAAATTTTTGAACTAACATGAATCCAATGATACTTGCCATGACACTTGAGATGGCTCCTAACCCTCATAATCTGAACTTCCTTCCAATAATTTGAATAGGATAAATAGCATCAATCCATTCTTCCAAATAGCTATCTAAATCCTCTTGTGCATTCAAACATTAGTAAAATTTTTGACTAAATGAATAACAAAAATAAGGAGTTAAGGATTAATCTTTAAAATATCAATCATACTTAAAAATCTTACAGGCTTCAATATAAATTGAGAACACTGGCTTTAAAACTGACACATTTATTTTTAATGCACTAGGACTATATTTTAAGTATATTATATTGGTATAAATTCTTCTTGTTACTAATTATAAAAGAACCAAATTAAGACAAACAATATCTAATAGAAGACTATAATGTAAGAGCTATTACAGGGTCTATTTCTTGTACTTCATCACCCCTCCTTAGCCTACAGAACCTTCCTACACAAGATAATGAAAGTAAAGATATTGTGTTACAGGCTTCATTCACATGACTTTGAGACATATTTAAGGCTTACAAATATGTTCATTTTGTGTCTTGATTCTTGTATAATCTTGCTTTTTTTCTACTTACTTTTATGTTCAGCCTTTCTCTAATCCTGGGATTGAAAGCCTTCATAATTTGAAATTCTTCCATTCTTCCATATTTCTAAGGTCATTGCATATAAACTTGACTGGAGGGAAAAAATGTGATAACACTGACAATTAGTTTTAAATTAAACAGATATTAACAATGATCATATTATATCTAAATGGTAGCATAGATATTTGGACTTATGTGTACTTCCCAAAGTCTGAGGATTTTACTGAGAAAAATTACTTGTGGTGCCAGTTGGTCTCATGTGTTCTGTGTTGTGCAAGAAGCTAGATCTGAGCAGAAAAAAAAATTCAACCTTGAAAGGACTACCCATCATTCCTCTTGCCATCCTGTGGCTGTGGTACCACACACTGTACTGCATGATCTGCTCTTTGAAGCTGGGAACCAGGCACGAGTTGATTCAGAGTTGAAAAGAAAGAGAATATTTTTCTGTATATATCTACTGGTCATGGATTTTCCTAGATTCTCCTCAAATGACTTGTAACTGATATTATTAGATTATCACATCCAAAAAACTATGGTTTAAAATAAAATTATCACTATATTCAGAGGAAGAAACTTAATCTGTAAAGGATATGGTTCACAAGTCCTAAACTAGGAACAGTGTTCTGAGAACAATATTTAAAATATCTCTCTCTCTCTCTCTCTCTCTCTCTCTCTCTCTCTCTCTCTCTCTCTCTCTCTCTTTCTCTCTCTCTCTCTGTCTCTCCCTCCCGCCCTCTGTCCCTGTCTCCCTTCCCTTCCTTCTTACCTTCCTATTTCCTTCTTTTCTTTCTTCTTTAAAAGGGAAATCTTTACCAAATACAAATTCCTAGCATTTAGCTCTATTCAGCTCTTGATATCTGATAGCACCCTCTTTCTAAGCAGACAAGTACTGAACATACTAGAATTTGTTTATCTGAAATGAAGCTCAGCCTCTGTCTAGGAACAGCCTTATCTTGTGCATGATGCTATGCAAATTGCTTAACTTCAAAATTTCAATAGCTGCATAACAACTCTGCCTTGCTGTGTTGTTCTGACAGTGGGATAAGAATGTATGTACATGAAAAAGCAAAGTCTAACTGTTTGGCACCTAACAAGCAGTCCTGGAAGCATGTGAGCCAGTTCATTATATCTGCACACGCCTCAGGGAAACAAGATTGCAAGCTACAGTTAGAAGTCTCTTCCTACCTTTAATGGGGCTCAGATTAAGTCTTAGGAAAAAAAAGAAAGAAAGAAAAGAAAAACATCCATTTAACAACCCTAGTGCTTTCAGCCTGTTGTGCTTGAAGTACATTAAAAAGCACCTGTTTGGCTCCTACTAAAAGTCAGGACTAATACATGACAAACCATGTAGCCAGGATCTGCCAGGGGTGCTGCATTAGACAAGGTTTTATGTTCGCTCTCAGAAAGTGGGTAGGCTGTGCAAACATGCCCCAAACCGAGAAACAGGCAAAAGCAATGGGGAGCTGAAAACAAGATGCATAATGAAGAATGAAACATTTCTGACAGGGGTAATGGAACCCAGAAATTATAGCTGAAGAATTTTTATTCTTATTGTCCAACACCCCCCCTCCTCAGTACAATTATTAACAACTTGGGATATTCTTTGTATAGAATTTGCATAACCCATGAGCCTAAATATTATATTATAGAAATCTAGGATCCATATTGGTAGTAGTTGGGGGAGGGGATTCTTGTTTTTGTGTGCGTGTTATAATCACACATGTGTTTGAATGCACATCTCCAAACACACACACACACACACACACACACACACACACGGAGACTAGAGAGTAACATCAGGTGTCCTGCTCTAACACACTTTGGTAAGATGAGGCAAGTACTATGATCTGCACAGTGCCAAGGGTGTACCTATCTGGGGCAGCAAGGGAATGGAGACAGACAAACCACATGCTGACCGACACAGAGAAGCTGGGGTGTTGTTCTATATCAGCACCCAAAAGATCAAACTAGTTATTATATACAGCTGTCCAGGAACATATGGTTATTTCATACAGCTGAATATGAGGCACGTTTAGCTAATCTTGGTAACAGTGTCTACTAGGGAGACCATCTTCAGGCTGAACTATCTAGATGAGGAAGCTGCAGTGAATACATACAGTTCCTGAATACACTGTCAATATTCCCACTTGGATCCTATGAAGAAATTGGTACCCCTGTGAGACTTACTTACAGAAGGCTTTTTCACTACCATGGAGCTGAAATATTGGAGTCCTTGACATTACCATGGCCATGTCAAACAAGATATATTCTATCACAAATTCACCCACTCTGTAGAGCAGAGTCTCTTGCTGAACTGGCGACAAGGTTAGTGAGCAACAAACACTGTTAACCTCCCTGCCTCTGCCCTCCACAGGAACAGGACATCCATACTTGGCTTTTTGCATGATGGATGGAATTTAACCACAGCTTCTTATGGTTGTGGTTCTAGTGCTTGCTCCCCTCAGATATCTCTCCAATCCCTTATTCTAGTGCTCTTAAAACTCAGCTGTAATTTAAAAAATAAACAATAAAAATATTTGTGTTTTTTATTTGCTCTTCATAGTTTAATCATCTTGAGATCTCTACCCTAAGTTCAGGATCCTTATATTAAAAAAGGTTATATACATTTGATTTTACAACAAAGAAATTTGTATTATTTTTGCACTTTAAATTATTAGAATCCTTTCTTGCATTTTTTCTATTTAAAATAACTCATAAGTACAAATCCTTCATGTAATATGTTCTCTTATGTAAGGAAATGGAACCATTAAATGTAAGTATAAACTTTTAGTGTTGTTTTAAATAACAGTAAAAGAAAGCCTAGCGCACATACACACTTTGTAGCCAACTCTAAAAGGAAGTGACTTTCGACTGGGTACCTGGGGAATAAATAGTACTGTGCAAATCACAGTGTGTTTAAATGTTCCTGATAAGAATAGAAGTGCCTTTATTCACAGTACAGTCATCTGGAGCTGTCACTCTGCTTTTTCTCAGGCATCACCTGGTCACGGAGGGAGGGAAGTGTGTCAGCAGGGGGATGCTTTGAATTCTAAGTGCAATGCATACATAGAAAGATTTCTCAGCCACCCAAAGGAAGGAATTCTTACTTAAGTGGTTTGGTTTTCAATTAACCCTCCATATATGTGAATCAAAATTTACAAGTTAAAATTCTTACTAAAAGTTACTACAGTTAACAGTAAAATCTGTCATTAGAAAGGGTTCTGCTACATAAGAACATAGTGGCTTCAGTTAGTAATGACATATTTCATATTTCAAAGGCAGATAAAACTTGGAAGGTTTATTACCATACAAATAACATAAGACACAAAGACACCATAAGAATCTGAGAAGAACATTCCCATTAGCCTGATTCAATTATTCTATAATATGTACACATGTCAAAATATCACATTATACTGCTAAAGTTAATTATTTAACAGCATATTTGCAATTCAATATTCAAATAATTCATAAATCAAGTAGATTCAATTTGTCCTCATATAAATCATTGCCTACCGTATTAAACATTATATGTGTGTATGTGCATAAATTCAATCATTTCTTTAACAAAAATCGAATGTTAGTATCAAACACAAAACTTTGAAATTGCATATTTCATGTTGTTCTTAAATTATCTAGAGGAGTGCTGATGGCATGAACTTTGGGAGGGTATATATTTGTGATAGCTCAGCTACTGTAAAAAATGTAAGGAGAAGACCTATGTAAAGTATATTTTGGGCAGATAATGTTCTTGTTATCAAAAAACTAAGCAAAAGAGAGAACAATACTTATCTTATACGTTGAGAACACTCTTGATTCATGAAATTGTCTAAGCCTTACAAATTCAATGCATGTAACCCAAACATAAGTAGCTTCTCTCAGGGACTTCGATGTAAACAATAATTCCAAAAAAAATATACAAAATGAACACAGGATAGGATAGAAAGGAGGAAGATGGAGAATTATGTAAGTATGAATCAAATTCAATTATCATTGGACACAATCTGCCACATGTCACTTTATGAAAATTCAATAATGGTATTGAAGTTCTTGAGAAAGAAGCAATATTTTCACAAAAAAATGTAAGTGACGAAGATGGCAATGATACTAAAAATACCAAAAAAGGAGAAGGGTTATACTACATTCAACTTAAAATTCATAACCACTATTCTAATGAATGAAAGATATGATGAGAATTTTACACCATGCAAATGACAAGAGTATTTAGTCAGATTCTGTATATTGGTTCTAGTGCATGAGAGCTGTTGAAAATGAAATACTACTCTCAGGGAATATGGTCAGGCTCTAGTGATTGAAAGCTGTTGAGATGAAATATGACACTCCTGTGTGTTTTAGAGGGAGGAAGACAGGCATTTCAGGGGGTTCCATATTGAACTTCTACATAACAAAGTAGAGTAAATCTAGTTTGGGTGCCACTGACTGCCTAGTTTCCCTATCTGGAATCCAAAGTGCTGGCCTGCTCTTCATGTATGAATGACTTGAATGACTGTTTAAAATTAATTTTCTTCTTTATTAAAGAAATAAAATGAATTAGCTCTGAGAATTTAAGTCAATTAAAGTTTAATGTTCATTTTTTTGTGCCAACTTAAGTAGCAGTTGTATTAAAGCCATTTAGAGCTATCATGCTGTTTTTGATACTCAGACAAACTTGCTAATATTTAGAAAGACAAACATACCAAATTATTTGCTACATATTAATGAATTTTCTAAACATGAAACATTTTTGTGAAGCACAATACAAATTAACCTACTAAAAATGTTACCAAAAAAGTACTTTATTGATTTATATAATGTATTCTTTATCATTTTTAAAGCTTCTTAGTATTGGCATGGAACCATTTTTTAATCTAATAATTGCCTAGCTTGTGTCAAAATGATCATGGAAAGAGGCAGAAGGTATTTTTTAAAACAATAACATCCTATCTTATGAATATGCATTCTTATTCCATTGCATAATTCTAGATTCTTTCAGGTGTCTATAGGTGTGTGAATTTCTTTCTGTGTCTTTAATTGGATTTATTAATCAATCCATTTGTGTTTATTATGATACCATGAGGTTTCTACTACTATTTCTTTGTAGTTCAGCGTGAAGTCAGGTATGGTGATATTTCCAGTTCTTTCATTTTAATGGAATGTTTTAGTTATCATGTTTTGTTTTTTCCATATGAAGTTGAGTATTGTTCTTCCAAGGTTTGGAAAAAATTATGTTGTGATTTTTGAGGGAGAGTACATTGACTGTGTAGATCACATTTGGTAAGATGGCCATTTTTGCTATGATACTTCTAGTGATCTATGACCATTGGAGATGTTTCCATCACCTGACAGTTTCTTCACTTTTCTTATCCAAAGACTTGAAATCCTTGCCATATATGTTTTTTCCTTGCTTAGACTTATCCCAAGATATTTTGTATTATTTGTGACTATTGTGAAGGCTGTTTTTCCCTGATTTCATTTTTCAGCTCAATTAATATATGTATAAAGGAGAGCTACTGATTTTTTTAGATTATTCTTGTATCCAAGAATACAAGAATATTACAAGAAGGTTTTGATTAGTTGTTCCCTGATTGGGATTTTGAGGTCACTTATATTTGTTATCAAAATATCTGGCAAAAGTTATAGAGACCCACAGACAAATATTAGGCAGCACTCTGAGAATTCTGCTGAAGAGGGATGGAAAGTGCCAGAGGAATCAAGGACACCACAGGAAAACTCACAAAATCAAGTTACCTGGGCTCATAGTGACTCACAGAGACAGAATCATCAACCAGTAAATATGCATGGAATGGAACTAGACCTTCATCAAATGTGTAAAGGTTGTGTACCTTTGTCCTTTGTGGAACTCCTATCACCGGAATGAGGCTGCCTTAAACCTCTTTTCCTACTTTTCAACTCATTTCTTCCTATTGGGTTACCTTCTCCAACCTTAATAAAATGCAATGTGCCTAGTCTTACTGCAACTTGATACCTCTTGTTTTCTTAACATGCCTGCAAGGCCTGCCACTTCCTGTAGTTTAAGGAGGAGTTGATTGAGAGTTTGCAGAGTGTCTGAAAGGGAAAACAGAGAAAAAAGTCTGGTTGGGATGTAACAGTATATGAAAGAAAAATAAATTAAAAATAAACAAATAAGATACCTTTTTTATATTTTCACAACTACTAACAAAAACCAGAATAAACTGTTCACCACTATCATAATCATCATAATTATTATGATCATAATTATCATGATCATAATCATTATCAATAAATATTAGAAGTAGTAGGAAACATCTCAGAAGGGTCACCACAGAAATCTGATTGCTATGCTTAAATTTCTTTAATTAAAATATTTCTTTAATTTCTACAATATATTGTATATTTATTAGAATGCAATAATAATACTATGAAATATTTATATTTAACCATATTCTCAGTTCTCCTATTTTCCCATAATCATTAGATATTTATTTTATTTAAAATGAATTTAATCTTTGTGAGAAAACAAGGATAAAATTCAGAGACCAATTGCCTATCTTATTCACAGTAAAATCTTATTTGTATGGATAAACTGCATACTCAATCAATACTAAAACTGTAAGTCTGAGAAAGTTTTCTCTACGAAACACTTTCTGTGAACATCATCATCATTGTCTTCATCATCGTTATCAAACTATATATCAATTTTAACAGCATAATTTACACTATTGAATATATCATGACCATATACTTTTGGACTTCCATTAGAAGATGGTATGACTTGTTTAGAATGTGACTCACGATAAAATAAAGAATAGTCAGAAACAGCAAAGAAACAGTAATGTTGAGGAAAGTCGGAGAGAGACTGGAGTGATGGCAGGAAGATATAGCTGGGGCACAGTGCCTCCAGTTTAACATTTGAAGGGAACCCAGTTTTCATGGTTTTATGCTACGTTCGTATATGACATTGGTAAATGGCTATTTAGTACCATCACAGCATTTCTGACTACCCAGATGCCATATAAATTCAATTAACTTTAATAATTTCTAAGTCTTCCCTGGCCATATGCCACATCTAGGGAATAGTTGTATAAACTTCTTGCCAGATGTGAAAACAGAGCTTTGAAACAGAAATGTTTGACTCAAAATTACTGTATGCATGGTGTGAAGAAAGAGAGTAGGCCTGTTTCCTTTAGTATATAGTCTCAGGGTGTGAGTGGTACAATCACATGAATCATCTGAACCTAAACTTGCATCATGCCACTTTTACATGCTCTTCTATAGAACACCATGTGTGGGGCGTTAGGAATGTATGTATCAATACGGGCATAGTACTCATTTCAAAAGCTGTCTTGCATTTGAATGTTTTTAATCACTTCTATAGAAAATCTATCTTTTATTAGATAATCAACTTAACTTACCTCAGCAATTCATCAAATTTGAGGATATTACATGAATTTAAGATTGAATGCATTTGTTAGACAGAAAAAAGAATGTGAAGGGAGTTCTGTGGGTTATACACATTACACACGCTGGCATGTGTTAGTGACACATTAGTGCGTCTATTCTTGGCATCCTTGTTCAGCTCATGGTTAGACGGTCATGTGAATGAGGCTTTTGGGTGTAGCTACTGAAATTACTAGGAAGCATAATCTCACAGTAAACCTGTCCTCCAGTGTCCATTGCTACCAGACACTGAAGCATACCAGTTTAGGTAAACTTGCCAGCAATTCACAGATACCGCATATTGGATCCCTCATAGACACCACTGTACCCAGCTTCTTATACGTGTTCTAAAGCTTGTAGTCAGCCACTTTTATCTGTTCAGCCATTGTTCTAGACCTACTTTTGTTTTCTTAAGCAAGACCCTGTGCCCTTTTATCCCTTATTGATATTATCATACTCAAAAATTGAAAATCAAATTTTAATCTTTGGTTATTTTAGAGATAATAGTATCATTATTCTATCTTTGAATGAATGAATGAACTCACACACATATGTATATGTATGTATGTGTATATGTATATGTTACTAAATTTAAATACAGTACATATTAAGGATACACACTGCATACTAACCTGAAGTGGTACTTTTTGGTTTCTTTGGTAACTCAGTTATGTCATATGTTGTTTTGATGAGATAGACTAGAGAAAGGATGTTTTTCTCAACCTGGCAGACCTAAAAAGATGTTTTGCCAAAGCAGGCACATAAAAGGATGCAGTATACTTAAGAAGACTATCAAAATGACCCCACAGACAGTGGGAGAAGGTTCTAGCATTGGTTTGCCTGGCTTTGGCTCACTCTGCCTCACTAGACTTTGCAAACGACTCTCATATATTGCTTAGCCTTGGATCACATTACTGATCTTTGCTTGTCATAGAGAGTAACTGGCCAATGAATTTCTTGTGATTCAGGTTGCTTTGTCTCACTTCCATGAATTGGGAGTGATTTGCAGAGCCTCTCAATTTCTTGTGGACCATACTGCTGTTGCTGATTCATGAATGGTGACTACTCAATGGACTACATAGGCTGATTTGTGTTTTTGTTTTGCTAGAGGACCTGACAACTGAAAACTAAGCTTGGAATCGCTCAAAGAACTGTTTCTAAGCAGTTCCACATCCCCCTTTACCTACTGACCCTTTTTTTCCACTACCTCTGGTGGGTGGTGAGCTAGAAGGAATGTTGAAACATTTAAGAACCCTTATATAAGTAGGTTTTGAAAATCTTGGCCAACACTAAATCATCGATATAGGCAATGAAACTTATAAGCTAGAGACATGTTGCATTTAAAAGAGTTTAGTATCTATCTGGCATCACTATAAATGGCAGAAATTGTATTGTTTTTATTCTGCTTGGAGAGTCAGTGATATTTGTATTTGGTCTAAGCTCTGTTTTTGGCACACACACACACACACACACACACACATCTTCAAAATATAGATTTTAACAACTTTACTTTCAACAAAATTACAGTATCTTTCTCATTTATCTGAGGTTTCAGTTTTTCATTTTTGATTTGTTGTGGTTGTTGTTTAATTTTTTAATAATAAAATGAGAGGAAAGGTCATGCAAGGCAAAGCCACCATGAAAAGTAAAGATGTTAAATATTAGAATGTACAGAGAGCCTTTGAAGATCTAGTCAGGAAATACATCACATTTGTTTAGTTCTTCCTAGATAAAATGTCTGTAGGCATTCCTCAATGAGCACTGTGTTATTCTGAAGTTAGTATAAATGATGGAAAAGGTAGTATTGAAAGGTAACTTGAGCCAGTGAATGGAAAATAGTGTTTCAAGTTCACCATATTTTTCAAACTCTGCCCACTCCAGGATCTTCTTTCCAAGTTAATATCTGTTTTATATTTAAATTAAGCCTAACGTGATTAGTAGTACTTACATTAGTGGCTCTTCCTGTGATGGCACTGCTAGCTCAGGAGAAAATTGAGTTAGAAAAAAGATGTCTGGTTTGACGAAGTACAGTTGCAAAATTACACATCACTGTCTGGATCAGCTTATGATTTGGAAAAAACTAAGAGCCAGTGTCGTTAAACTATTTTCATTTAAGTTCTTCATACTGGAAATGTTAATGTATGCATAAAAACTAGAGCCATGAACTTACTATAAATCTTGATTTAGCTTAGATTCTCTTGAAATCTCTCTGTGTGCCCAGCCTCTGATTCCATATACTGAAAACCACATTGCCATTTCTCAGAGGTAACAACCCCACCATTGCTCTGCCTGAGGACTTTATTAGATTTAAAGCTGAAAGCTCACAGTCAGCTACTGCCAGTGAATCCCTTGA
The DNA here is from genome assembly GCF_004785775.1 of Grammomys surdaster. Taxonomy (NCBI): domain Eukaryota; kingdom Metazoa; phylum Chordata; class Mammalia; order Rodentia; family Muridae; genus Grammomys; species Grammomys surdaster. The sequence continues at coordinate 3,527,522 of NW_021620984.1, forward strand.
AAGCTAGAAATGTGGATTATCTTTTGTCTACATTTCTATTACAGACACTGTTGTTAACCTTCCAGTCCCCACATGAACTCACTTGATAGTGTTGCCAGCCAGCAGCTGTATTTCCTAGAGCCTCCAGCAAAAGCAGAGTTGTATTTCACATCTTGAGTAGACTGGGGGCTTCCTAAAAGAAAGGTAACCTGATGTTTTAACGTTGTTTGCTCTTGCAAAGCACAGCATATCTGAATTAGGATGTTCCTTCTTAGAGATAAGCGTGTGGATTAGCTTGCAAAATCATGATTGAAATATTTCATATTAAAGTCCTGAAAGAAAAAGAGCTGATGGCCAGGAATGTTATCACTTCACAGTGGAAAACTAGTTACTAAATCAATAGAAATATTAAGATTTGAATGAATATGTTGAACACTTTTTATTGATCCTTTCTTTTCTGCTTTTTCATTCCTTGCAAGTAAGTTAAAAGATGCCAAGTATGAGGAAAGTTTAACTATACTACACAGTTTCATTTTTCCATATATTGTCTGATATAAAAAAGCATTGTATGTTATGTACCCTTAATTGTGTGGTTATGTTCATATAGTCAATGTGGAGTATTTATCAGTTCTCCCTTTTAGATGCCTATAAAGCATAAAGAAATTGGTTTTACTCTATGTAAGATATGAAGAAGCATCTAGTTAGTGTATATAGCAAACTACTACTAGAAAGAAGTACAGAGTCCAACAGTCTAATTTAATAAACCAATGAGTTGGGGTTACCGACAGGAATAAGGATAAGCACTTATTTATAGGAGAAAAAGCAATAAAAAAAACAGCAACAACAACAACAAAAACAGTTGCATCACCAAAGCTCACAAAAGCATAGAGAGCACCTCACAAAAACTAGAGATATGCAGTACACTACCTACTTTGTTTGCCGCTGAAGTTTGAAAGTTTCCTTTGCTGGTAGCTCCGGTGGTCTGAGTCTGCTCCAGGTATCTTACCTGGCACTTGATTTTTCAAAATAACACAACTGTTATTTATTCTCTTCAGGAAACACAGACTCTTTGAGAGCAGCTATCAGCACTCATTATTTCTTAATTATGTTTAGGGCAGAAAGGGCCTATGGAATTCGGTCAATGTCGGGGACTTCCTGAGGCATTTACGTTGTTTATTTTGAAAACTTAGATAGTCAGCTTCCCTGAAGGCTGGACTGTTTCATCTCTCCTAAGAATATCCTGTTGTTTCTCTTCCCTTTTAACAGCTGATGTCTGAAGATATCTCCAATAGAGACAGTTTTATCTCAGAGGGAATTGCTACATCATATGTACACTGGAAGCCAATAAGCATACTCACTTTCCTCTTCCTATCTTATCTCTACTTAGAGTGATATCCTGCTTAACAGCTAACATCTATAAGTAGGCAAGATCTTTTCTTTCTTGTCATATTATCCATAACCAAAAATCAGGAAGGCTATACATCACTCAGAGTGAAATTATTGCCACCATGGCTTTAACAAGAACTTTAGAAGCAAATTTCCTACGCCCCCCCAAGTCTCACTAAATAAAATAGTACAGAAGTCATTTAATGATGGTTATTGCCTTATAAACTTCAAAAGCATTAATTCTTCTTTGTAAGCATGTCAATAAAATATAAGAGACTATAAGAGTTTATAATAAGTAGAAATAAAATTATTATTAATAAAAATATTATTTCACATAGTCTCATTCTCCCAGCCAAATAAATGCACAGAAACTATTTTTTCATGTATAGTGCACATATAATAGATGTGAAAACTATAGGAAGGAAAACACAGAAGGTGGAAAGTGGGAAAGATTCAAAATCTGTTAAGCAGTTACCTACATATGAAAGAAACCAAGGTTGATGAGACAGAGTAACTTGTGAGTAAAATGTTCTTTCCCTCATTAAATGCAAACCATATTACTCACATTTTAACCTTGTTCTGCCTTTTGATTCAATGTATAAAACAGCAATTGTAGATATTTTTAAAAGATATCTCAGCTTTTATTTTTAAAATTGCTTATTACTCTACCTTAGCCTATGCTATACTCAAAATTTTTCTTGGCCATCTTGACTGTTTTTCAGATCCATGACAGCAGAGAAGTCAAAAGCCTCTAACAGCATCAAATTTTCATTTCTTATTTGTAAAACACAAACTCATTGTATTTGATTAATAGTGTAAGACTTGTAACATAAATCATTGAGCTGAATCAGCCAATTAAAAACTACCTGGTTTGTTCTGTGACAACCATGAGAGTAGTGACTGCTTTTATGACCACATAATTATATCAATAACTTTTAAATTATATTTCATCAAGTGATTTTGAATGATATTTATGTTTAAGATCCTCCATCATTCTTCACTAAAGAAAAAAATATAAATTTCTCTTCAAAGAATGAATGAATCACTATAATGCATATAATGAAATGTATAGCAATATATCCCATTTATTTTACAAGCAAAACAATGTAACATGTTCTTTGAAAAATTGAATTAATGTGTTTAAAGATTGTAGAAGTTTATAAGAAAGATTATTGGCTAATCTCATGACAAAATATTGTTTTCATATTTAAAATGTTATTTACTGAATAACTGATTTTCACTTTAGGGAAATAAGATACTCAAAATATATATACAATAACTTAAAATATATGAAGTTAGATTGCTCATAGAAATACTAATGATACTATATTTTATATATCATACATGTTCTTATAATATTTAATATATATAATTTAAACATGCCTACTAAATTCATCTATAATAAATATGCCTGTATATCTTTCATTAAAATTAAGAAACTATTTTAACTTTGTCTAATATTTAAAATAAGAAAGGGAAAGCAAAATTTTCTGTTTATGACAAACAATTTTTTTAAATTTGCAAATTTTAAACTAATGAATTACAAAATTAAGGTAACAATGAAGAGGTCAATACATTTTTTGTAAAGACAAGACAATGTGGTGTGATATTTATTCTAAAGAGAATATTCCTTCATACATAATTATATAGACTGATAGTAATTATACAATTCATGTAAAACAATGGTTGTAAAAATTTATAGTTCATTAAAATCACCTGGAGGACTTGTTGAGCCACATTGTTTTTCAATAGGTCTGGGTGGGAGCCACAAAATTAGCATTTCTGTTAAGCTCACAAACAATTTTCATGCTTTGAGTCTCAGGAGCACATGTTCAGAACTGCTGCAAAGTTGAGCCTTTGCAACAGTATAGATGTTGATGTATTATTCTGTTTTCTAAAGAAGCAGAGTCAGTATAATAGACCAGATAAATAGATTGAAGATAGTAATACAGATAGAAATAAAGGTGTATGATAGATAGATAGATAGATAGATAGATAGATAGATAGATAGATGATAGATAGATAGATAGATAGATAGATAGATAGATAGATAGATAGATAGATGTTAGGAGATTCATTCTGAGGTATTGAATGAAATGATTTTGGAGAGTATGAGGTAATGTCTTCTTCTGTCAAAATGAGGGACATGCCAAAAATCTAATGGTGTGAATATTCCCTGAAGAACACGTGAAATCTCCAAAAGAGGAGCACTAATAACAACAGTGAGAAAAGATAATGCTGAACTGGAGTTGAAGAAGGGAAGCGGCTCTTGGTTGTCAACCTTTGTTGTAGAAAGGTTTGAAACATAAAGTACTGCAAAAGTCAAAAAAAGATAAGATAGTGCTGTATCTCAGAGATTAGAAAATTGTTCTGACTTCCCTCATGTCTTCTATCCTGTACTCTCAGGACTGAATAATTCCATCACTTAATAGCAAAAGAGAAATTTACCCTACTCACTATGCTCATACACAGAGCAATCCCCTTTAGAGTTATTCAAACACATAATCAGCTCTCTGCATTTTTATAGTTAAACAAAAAGGTTAACTATAACAGGCAACAGCTGTCTGCCATCAACTCATAATTATAAAGAGCTTTGTTCAAAATAGCAACTTTAGTTATAATTTTATTTTATGCTGAACAAAAAATATGATCTACAGTTTTGAGAATTATTCCTTCCAAATTCTGTGTCTTGAACACAGGGTGCTCAGAGTGCTGCTTCTATTATATGATGTCTCTAGATCAATAGTATTATTGCAAGAACTAATTAGGTGACTCTAGCCTGGTTTTGCATGCTTACGCTTCCTTGGCTCATGGTGTGTGGCAATTTGTTCTGTTGTACATTCCTCATAGGAGATGCCACTTTTACCAGACATAAAAATGATAAGCCATTATCACTGGACCACAATTTTGAAAACTAAGAACAGGAATAACACTTTCAGTATACTATTTCATTATAACACATATTTTGCTATAGTAACATGAAAATAATATAGTAATCGATTTAATACTGTTATATTTTAAATGCACTATTTCTGATCTATTCACACACCTCAACTATTTAATGCTGTATAACAATTTTAGACTAAGTAAGTTAATTTTTTATTGTGCAATAAGACATTAAAACACAGAAACATTTTTTGAAAAATTATTTAGGGTTTACAGTTTCTAATGCTTAGAATCCATGAATAGCACAACACAGTTCCTGGTAGCAGGTAGGCAGGCATGACTGAGGAGCAGTATCTGATATCTAACATTAGGAAGAATAAACATAAGGCAGAGGGAGAGCCTGAGAATGGCTTGAGTAATTTGAAGCCTTTAAGTGAAATTTTAGTAACACATCTACAATAAGGCTATACCTCTTACATATATTCTCAAAATTTTCCACAAACTGGGGATCGAGCATGCAATATATGAGACTATGAGAGCTGTTCTTGTTCTAAACACCTCACTCACAGAGATAGGTCATATTGGAGTTATTAAAATATATTATACCTAAACATAATTATTCATTTAGTGTGAAGCATTTATATAATAAAACCCATTGTCAATGAGCATCGTGATTTTTAAAAGTAATCAGTAAAATGTGTTTACTTGCTCATTTATTTATAGCCATTTGTCTTATGAAAATGGCAAATTGTTAAATACATAGTGACATTTCTAAAATCAAATAAATACATAAATAAATAAATAGATAAATAAATAAGCATTTTCACAAGTACACAGAAAAATTTCTAGAACAAAACAAAAACATTTCTAAGTTATGGTAAGTTAAAACAGGTAGCAGTGTAAAGAATAAGAAGTTTTGGGTTTTATTCTCTATTGCTTTATTACTATGACTGTGAGTAAATTGTATGACCCTTCTGTCTAAATTTTCCATTTGTAAAATGAAAGGTTATTCTCCAATGAGCTCTAAAGATTTTTACAACTTTAAAACATAATTGTTGGTTTTGCTCCTGAAAAAACTCTCATCTCACTTCAGTGCTCTGATACTGGTCATGCTCTGGTTTACTTATTTAGTAAAATAAATTAATTATGTTCTCTTTAATTGAGATAGCCATAACAAAAATCAATTGGAAGTCATTAAGAGATCATAATTACATTTAACCAGGCTCTATTATAATTCAAACTTCATGTTAAGTAAATGGGAGCTTTTAATAAACTCTTTCCCATTAATTTTAGAAACATTTAGCAATTATAAAGATCACAGTTGCAATTTCATATTTGTCACAGGAATACAGGAAAATACAATGCAAAATAGATAAATAGGAGGAAGAGAAAGACAAATCTTTGAATATTTTCCATAAATTTGTACAAGTAGATAGATGACAGATAGATAGATAGATAGATAGATAGATAGATAGATAGATAAACAGATGATAGAGAAATATTCAGTGGTATATATATATATATATATATATATATATATATATATATATATATATTACAGAATTTTATACAGTAAAACAATATTCAGATGAATTCAGATGAATTCACAGAAAACTATGCTCCCAAATGTCACTTAATTTTTGATGAACAATAATGTTGATCTGCATGTGGAGAGAAAACTGATCCATAAGGAAACCAGATCATAAGCTATTTTCAGGTGACTAGCCATTTAAGGTGTATTTCATTAGAGTCTGACACTCAAGTCTAAATTAGATCCTTGGCTCATCAATCTCAAGCCAGCATAGTTTTGCCCTATACCCTACATGCAAAAACCATCTGCTTATTTGTGTGTGAAGTAAAGTGTAAAAGTGGCATTTGCAAAAAGAACAATAATCCCTTATATAAAAGAGAATGTATTTAGTATTATTTTGATCACTCCTGGAGATATTATATAATGATAGTGTTTTAACATTATCATGTAACTGGTATTGTATCTTTTTGTGGAAGAGATAGATGCTTGTATGAATTTAATTAACTCAATACAAATAGCTTAAATTTTAAACCTGAGTACAGTTATAAACTTATTTGTTAAACCTATGCTTAATTGAACAGTGAATGATTGCCATTATCTATGTAAGATAACAATTCTACAAATGTTAAATTAAGGAAGAAGTGTAATAGAAAAATTTATATCATAGCTTATTTTGAAAATAAACCTGATTTATATTCATTTCTGTTATATGAATATATATAATATATATTATATATGATCAATGTATACAAATAATGTGTTGATTAAATAAGAAAACATGGTTAGTCAATGAAAAATTCAACCTAAAATACAAAAGAATGAGAGTATGCTCATACATCAGGCTTAGTCTTACTGATAGACAACTTAGAATTGACAAACATAATAAAGACAAACTACACAAGAATGAAGAAAAAATGAAGACAGAAGATATAGTGGATACACTATAGGAAAAGAAAAAAAACAAATATATTGACATCACAATGGTTGCTTGCTTCTATAATCTGCTTTTATATTTGAGTGATTCAGGGACATTCAAATTCTATATAACTTTTTAAGGTGGTCTTCCTTGAAGAATAAAGGATTGTCTGATAGCTTTAAGGATCAAAATTATAATATATATATATATATATATATATATATATATATATATATATCACTATATAAATAGCATGAATTTATTCCCACTACTATTTCCAGATATAAAGAATACCTCAATTTATAACAATATTAATGAAGATTTCTTTAAAATTTATTTTAGCAATATGGTCATAAACATCTATTCTCTGTGTGTCATTAGTATTTTGTCTTTGAAAAAAGGAGCTAAGTAAATATTTTGGGCACAGCAATATATAAACGGTACTTGTAAGTATAATCAAGCAACTCCTATTGACTTTTCTCTTACAAAAAAAAGAAAGAATGAAAGAAAGAAAGAAAGAAAGAAAGAAAGAAAGAAAGAAAGAAAGAAAG
>NW_021620984.1:3534780-3535268 GCF_004785775.1 Grammomys surdaster
AAGAAAGAAAGAAAGAAAGAAAGAAAGAAAGAAAGAAAGAAAGAAAGTAAGAAAAAGAAAGCAAACAGTCTTTAATGGACTTTGAAATGTAGGTAGTGTTTAAAACTTAATAGGTAAAAATTTCAACTACAATAAATATTCACACACGTCAGTAGGCAGATGGTACTCCAGTTGACTAGGATAAAACAACCCCTGACATCCCCTGATAATAGTATGTTTTTTTAATCAACATTTCATGTGTAGAATTGTCCTAATTACATTGTCTAGTTAAAACTAGGTTCATATGGGTTGTGTACACACGCTTAAACAGATGGTTTTACTTATAGAACCTTCTAATTAATGAGTATAATACAAATTATTTTAGCCTAGTTTGAGGACATCAGTAATTTCTATAAAATTAAAATGATTATTTGATTGAATTATATATATATATATATATATATATATATATATATATATAATTGTATATTATGTTTACATTTCAGTGG
>NW_021620984.1:3535368-3567610 GCF_004785775.1 Grammomys surdaster
CCTCCTGCTTCTATGAGGGTGTGCCTCCACCAACCACCCACCCACCCACTCCCAACTCCCTGCCCTTGAATTCCCTCACACTGGGCATCCAGCCTTCATGAGACCAAGGACTGCCTCTCCCATCTATGCCCAACAAGGCCATCCTCCCCTACTGATTGAGCCAAGAGTCCCTTCCTATGTGCTCCCAGGCTGGTGGTTTAGACCCTAGGAGCTCTTGTTGGTTGGTATGGTCTCTCTCCCCATGGGGCCGCAAACCTTTTCAGCTCCTTCAGTCTTCACTCTACCTCCTCCATTGTGAACCCCATTATCAGATCAGTGGTTAGCTGTGAGCATCTGTCTAGCTGTCTCCTTAGATTAATTTTTTTTTTAAAAAAGGTTTCTATTTAATAGCAATAACAATAGCAATAGGAAATAACTCTGGATACTTGTTCATGCATGTTTACTTCTGCTCTATTTTTAATAATCAGGAGTTGGAAACAAACACACATATATATATATATCAACTAATAAATGTGAGGGAATATATGGTACATTTGCCCATTAGAATATTATTCAGCTGTTAAGTTATAGTAACTGTTAAGTTTGCATGTAAATAGATGGAGTTAGAAAAAATCATCCTATGGTAACTCAGTCACAAAGAAAAGTATTGTGTTTTCTTTACATGTGGGTATTCACTTTAAACTTGTTTGTATGTGTGCTACAATTTGAATGATCAGAGGGACTAGGGGAATGATAGCGTCTCTCAAATGGCAATAGAAGATAGGGTTACGGAGGGAAAATGGAGAAACTAGAATAGAAGAATTAAATATTGAGTGGGGTGAGAGAGAAAGGTTAGGGATGGAAAATGGATCACTAAACTAATACTAAACGTTCTTTGAAGAAAACATATGGAAATCTACTACTGTTGAAAATATATATGAAAGAAACTTATATGGAGTCACTGTATAATAGGCAAGACAATGCATGAGGTAGATAATTTATGACATCAAGGAAAACTTACAATGCCAGAAATAGGTTATATCTTGTTCAGTCTGTAGGGAAAGGTGTCCTGTGGAGCCTTTAAAATATGACAGATTATTACCAAACATAGTTCTTGCTCCTCACAACCTGATGTAAAACCTTATTACTTGCAACAACACTTACTTATAACATGGAACTTAGAGAAGTCAAGCTAGCACCTACCAGAAGATCAACCCCTATTGATTATACTTCATGGTTCTGGAAGGTACTTGGAATGCTACTAGAGGAAAGAGGTAATAACACCCAGTTACAAACGTCAACATCTACAACAGCAACATGCATGCAAAACAGTCTGGTGCTAAAGTGGAACTGATGTTATAGGAATAATCAACTACTTCCTAATTAAAATTTTGAAATTAATTAGTTCCTATGTCTGATATAGCTAAAGTGGGCAAATGATAGGCACTAGAGGAAAACTGTTTTAACAAGCTTTTATGTCTAAAAACGAAAAAAAAAAATCAGAGTTGGGATATGGGAGTCACAGAGGTGGCAGAATAGACTTAGGAGAAATGAGAAACATATTGTATAAAATTCCCAAATAATCCATAAAAACAATATGTTGAAAAAGCAGTAAAATAAAAGAACAAAATGTTTTAGGAAATCTATTTGCAAAATAAAGTTAAATCTTGAATAAGGTTTAGTTCAAACCAGAAAAAAAAATATTTCACAGGAAAAAAAAATTAAAGAGACAAACAAACAAAACAACCCAGATGTGAAAAATCATTCTAAAAGAAACAAGAAAGATGCATATACAAACTCACAGATGCTGTGGCAGCACTCAGAAGACCTGCACATGTTCAAGACACATGATAGACTATCATGGAGAAAAGGAAGTATGTGCAGCCTTCCATACATAAGTAGGAACCTATTAGCAATTGATATTTGCTGGCAATGGCCAATGAAGAATCACTGAGTATATCAGCCACAGAAAATGGCAGTCTTCATGTCTAACAGTAGTTGGCTAAAACAAATAAACTATATTTTGGGCTTTTTTTGTTGTTGTTTTTGGTGTGTGTGTGTGTGTGTGTGTGTGTGTGTGTGTGTGTGTGTGTGTTTCCTTTTTACAAAAGAAAGAGACACAGAGAGAGAATATTAAGTTCAGTGGTTAGGGAGATCAGAAGGATCTGGAAAGAGGTGGGGGAATGGAAATATATTGAATGAAAAATATTTTAAATAATAAAAATGAAGAAAATGATTCATGACTGAATCCAATATAATGTGCCAACAGCCAACACTAACAAAGTTCTGAAACCCATGGACGGAGTTGTGGTGTCAGCGAAAGTGAAGACACTCACAGCAATGGTCCCCAATAGCTCTAGGTATATTCATTTACACAATCACTATCCTGCTTGCCTGAGTGGTGATGTCACTTGTTATTTTATTTAGTGAGATCATAACATCATTACTACATAAGTCCTGTCATTAAAAAATTGCCCAAGAGTTTCCCTTCCTTTCCCCACTCCCTCTGGATCAACCATTGCCCAACTGTATTTTAAACTACACGCAAAGCCAGAAAGGCAATAATAAATGTTTAGTGAGGCATATCCCATAGACATGAGTCCATACCTAGCTTGCAGCAAATGAAATTACCCAGAAAGGCAAAGTGAGGGACAGATTATACATACAGATTACATTTGTATATATAAGTCCATTCTTCAAATAGCCTTTGTCATAAAACCTTTTTAATTTCAGAGACATGCTCATTGTACCAAACAACATTTCCTGATATGAACCTTTTAATTCTTCATACCATCTATTTTACTACCCATACCATTCATTCATTTTAATGAATGAGAAATGTATTACATATGACATTTTGATTCTTTTTAAATTTTTTTTAATTTAGTGTTTTTTTTTTTTACAGTCCAGACCTTATCCTCCTCCCGGTCCACTCTCTGAGTGTTCCACATCCCATACATCCCTAGTCTCCACAAGAATATTTCCACTTACCACCAGACCTCCTACTCCCTGGGGCCTCCAGTCTCCTGAGGGTTAGGCACATCTTCTCTCACTGAATCCAGACCTGGCAGTCCTCTGCAGTAAATGTGTTGGAGGCCTAACTAGTGTCTGCTGCCTGGTTGGTGGCTCAGTGTCTGATCTCAGGGTTTCAGATTAGTTGAGACTGGTGGTCTTCTTATTGGATTGACCTCCTTCTTAGCTTCCTCCAGCTTTTCCCTAATTCAAGCTTTTGTCCATCAGTTATGTGTAAATTTCTGCATCTGAATCTTTAAGCTGCTTGTTGGGTCTTTCGGAGAGACCTGGGAGGTGAGAGACTCTCAGAACTCAAAGCAGGGTTGGGGGGTTTGGGGGAGGGACCTTGGTTGAAATGCCCTACAGTGGAGGAGAGGGAACTTGCAGAGTTCACCTCCAGTAAAAAGACAAGGCATAAAGTGAAGGGATGGGGGTTGCCATCCCACAGTCATCCCATACTGACCCAGAATTGTTCCTGTCTAAAAGAACTGCAGGGACAAAAATGGAGAAGAGCCTGAGGAAAAGGAGGTCCAGCAACAGGCCCAAATTGGGATCCAGCTCAAGTGGAGGCCTCAAGGCCTGACACTATGTCTGATGCTCACAAAAAGGGGCCTATCATGACTTCCCTCCAAAAGACCATCTTTTCAAGAACCATTTCTAAGTCACTATTGGTCAGACACAGCATTTCTAAAATTCTGTTGATCAGATACAGCTTCCTTAGAAGAACAATGCAAGCTGGACCCTATGCACTCTACAACTGCCTCAGGCCTCCTTAGTGTGACTTTAGGTGTTTCTCTAGGGATATGACTACATGTCCCAAAATACATAGAATTTATACTCACATCTGGAGGATCAATAGAGGCAGAGAGAGGAGAGCAGGATTTTACCCCTCGAAAGAGTATTGAAGAAAACACAGAATTATCCACAGAGCTTACAGCCTGCATGATTCCATATGACTTGACCATGATTAACAATTAAATATTGCTATGACTATAAACAATATAACTAAAGAGCTTGTAGCCCACAGTCTTTAGGTAATAATCATAGACACTGCCAAAATTCAGCGCAAGTCCTTGCTACATTGGAAGAGGTCACATGGGCCTTGTCACTGTAGAGTCCTGTCAGTGAAGCCTTCAAATACTGTTCCCTGTAGACACTACATGGCCAGCACTAATGATGTACATAATCTGGTTCATGGAACAAGTACCCAAACACTGAGGGAAATTGAAATACTAATAATGAAATTCATATCATGGCTTTTGAAAACGTAGTTTTTTCACCCAGATTGATACATAAAATCAGTAAAATAACACTAAGTGACTATATTTTTTCTTTGGGTCCATTGGGAGTTTGGTGGTTTGTAAAATTTCAATTAAAGAGAGAATTGTTTGTAAAAATGAAATAAGACTTTATAGAAGAGAAATTTTCAGAATTATATTATGTGCTTTAAATGATAATAAGGCAAGCAGAGTCATATTGGTACAAAGATAGAGCTGTCTACAGAGACAAGAATTAGTGTTTTGATTTTATAAAAAGGTCAATTTGAAAATGACTGTAGAAGCTTTTTGTAAAATTAAAAAAGGTTTGATTTTGTAAAACTACAAACATTATTGATAGAATGTTACATACAAAATTACCATGAATGCCCTTTGGGTAACAGTGATAACCAAAAAAAAAAAATGCTCTGCACTATGAAAGTAAGGAACATTATAAAACATAAAACAGGGCTAGGCAGATGGCTCCATCAGGAATGTGCTTGCTGTACTACATGAGGATCTGAGTTTAAATTCTTAGCACCCACAAGACCAAGCAAGAACATGACTACTTAGAGTATTAGAAGTGGATAGACATGGACATGAGGATACAGGGGCTGGTGTCTGTCTATCTAGTCTAGTCAAATTCATCCAGTTCAATTAGAGGTCCTATCTCCAAACATAAGGTATAGAGAAACTGTGGAAGATATTAAAGTTCAATTTGTAACATGCTCATGTACATGTATAAATATGTACACAAAGACCAGAAAACAGGAAACAATATTTGAATAGATAACCAGTAAACAAGAACATCTGTTCTTTAACATATGAATTAAACTGTAATATACCACTAGACAATTCAATAACATTGATCCCATTTTCTTTTATAATAAAAAACCTGAACAAAATAGACTTAAGCACAAAAGGACTTATTTAAATTACACTTTACAGTCTACCATAGTATGAAGGAACTGGTCACATTCATATCCACAGAAAAGAGGGAGAGTGAAGGATTGCATGATCTCTTCTTTGTCTGTTCTCCATGAAATTTCTTCACATTTATACATTCCAGAAGCTCATGTGTAGGGAGTAGGGACACTCACAATCACCAGTGGCTTCCAAAATCAATCAAGTTAACTGATACTATGTCGTAGACTTGCCCACAGGCCAACTGAAGCAATCTCTCATCGACACTCCTTTCTCAGGTAATTGTATGTTGTGGCAAATAATATGTAATCTAATTATCCCAAATGTCTAATACTAGGACAAATCATCGCAGATGCCATACAGACAAATGAAATCCTTATGTGCCAATGATGGATTACATTAAATATAATGCAATCACTTTGGAAAACTGTTATCTTTGTGTCAAGAATAAAAACCATCTTAACCTTAAATTATTGCTCTTAAGTATTCATAGAAGCATCTATCCCAGTTAACCAAGTCGGGAATAATGTTACTTTAATGATTGGTATTTAAAGGGTAGCTTGTCTTTATTATATTATAATAAATTAGGACAAAATGGCACATTTCTGACACATACAACATGTGAAACCTTTTCAGAGGAATTAACCAAAAGAAATAGAAAGTACAGTAGTGATTTTCTGAAATGGAAGAAGCAAATGGCTGTTACATTCTTATATAACAGGAATGCCTATTCTAGATTTGTTTATCTATAAGGAGTTGGTTACTCTATCTGTATGTGTGTGTGTGTGTGTGTGTGTGTGTGTGTGTGAATATATGATTCCAAGTAAATAATGAAATAAGTAAATATTTGGGTTCAGATCTGTTTTTGTTTTCACTTTTCTGTATTGGGTTTGCTTAAACAGTTTTTTACTTCTTTTCTTAAAAACTGTATTAAGCTTTCTTCTTCCAGATGCGGCTGACAGATGGCCTATGAATTTCCCAATGAGAGTCAAAGAAGTACTTTTAATTTAAAAACATGAATTCTTTTATATATTAATTTTGATTGTATTCTGTAATTATGGAATTACTGCTACTATAGTAGGAAAACTCATCAGACACTTCTCTTTAAGTCTTATCTGCATAATTTAAACCTCAGCTATATCAATAATGAAATTATTTCAGATTCATTACTTCTGGTAAATAGAAACAGAATTTCATTTCTGACTTGTAATCCATATATTCACACACACACACACACACACACACACACACACACACAAATTATCCAACTACTTAAAGAGGGACTGAAGCTAGAACAGATCTTCATGTTATACAAGAAATAGTTATCTGAGTTCAGCTCAGATATTGTCCCATTTTTCTTTCTTATTTTCTTCCTTCCTTCCTTCCTTCCTTCCTTTCTTTCTTCCTTCCTTCCTTCCTTTTTCCTTCCTTCCTTCCTTCCTTCCTTCCTTCCTTCCTTCCTTCCTTCCTTCCTTCCTTTCTTTCTTTCTTTCTTTCTTTCTTTCTTTCTTTCTTTCTTTCTTTCTTTCTTCCTTCCCTTCTGCCTTTCTTTCTCATTTTCCAGATTGAGGTAAATTAAGGGTTTTTCACTTCCATCTCTAAGCAATATTATAAGCTTTCTTCTTCCAGATGTGATTTAAAGATGGTCTAGGAACTTCCCGAAGTTAGTCAAAGGAGTACATTTAGTCACATTGAAGATCAAGTGCCCTTTTCACTTAGAAACTACAGGTGTTAAAATACTTACATGTGTACTCAGGATGAAAACAGACATTCAAGTAACCAAAGTCTGCCTCTACCATTGATGCCCAACAAGTCCATCCTCCTCTACAAATACAGCTAGAGACATGGGTCCCTCCATGTGTGTTCCCAGGCTAGCTGTGTAGACCCAGGGGGCTATGATTGGTTGGTATTGTCACTCTCCCCATGGGGCCACAAGCCCATTCAACTCCTTCAGTCTTCTCCCTAACTCCTCCATTGGGAACCCTGTGATCAGTCTGATGGTTAGCTGTGAGCATCTGCCTCTGTATATGTCAGGCTCTGGCAGTGCCTCTCAGGAGACTAGTATATCAGGCTCCTGTCAGCATGCACTTCTGGACATCCACAACAGTGTTTGCATATAGTGAGTCCATCTGGGAGGGATCTCCAGGTGGGGCAGTCTCTGGAGGGTCTCTCCTCTAGACTCTGCCCCACATATTATCTCCTATTTGCTCCTGTGAGTATTTTGTTACTCCTTCTATGAAGAACCTAAGCACGACACTTTAGTTTCTCTTTTTCTTGGGCTTCATGTGATCTGTGAGTTATGTCTCGGGTATTGTGAGATTTTAGGCTAATATCCACTTATCAATGAGTGCATACCATATGTGTTCTTTTGTGATTGGGTTACCTCACAGGATGATATTTTCTAGTTCCGTCCATTTGCCTAAAAATTTCATGGATTCATTGTTTTTAATAGCTGAGTAATACTCCATTGTGTAAATGTACCACATATTCTGTATCCATTCCTCTGTTGAAGGATAGCTGGTTTTTTTCCAGCTTCTGGCTATTATAAATAAGGCTGCTATGAATATAGTGGAGTATATGTCCTTGGTATATGTTGGAGCATCTTTTGGGTATATGCCCAGCATTGATATCGCTGGATCCACAGGTAATAGTATGTCTAATTTTCTGAGGAACTGCCAGACTGATTTCCAGTTGTACAAGCTTATAATCCCACCAACAATGGAGGAGTGTTCCTCTTTCTCCACATTCTTGCTGTCATCTGAGTTTTTGATCTTAGCCATTCTGACTGGTATGAGGTAGAACCTCAGGGTTGTTTTGATTTGTATTTCCCTGATGACTAAAGATGTTAAACATCTCTTTAGGTGTTTCATTACCATTTGATATTCCTCAGTTGAAAATTCTTTGTTGAGCTCTGTATCCCATTTTTAGTAGGGTTATTTGATTGTCTGGAGTCTTATTTCTTGAGTTTTTGTAGATTTTGTGTATTAGCCCTCTATCATATGTAATATTGGTAAAGATCTTTTCCCAATCTATTGGTGGCCGTTTTGTCCTATTAATAGTGTCCCTTGCCTTATAGAAGCTTTGCAATTTTATGAAGTTCCATTTGTCAATTCTTGATATTAGAGCGTAAGCCATTGGTGTCCTGTTCAACAACTTTTCCCCTGTGTCCATGTGTTCAATGCTTTTCCCCACTTTCTCTTCTATTAGTTTCAATGTGTCTAGTTTTATATGTAGGTCCTTGATCCAACTGGACTTAAGTTTTGTACAAGGAGATAAGAATGGATCGATTTGCATTTTTCTACAAGCTGACCTCTAGTTCAACCAGCACCACCTTTTGAAATTGCTGTCTTTTTTCCACTGTATGGTTTTAGATCCTTTGTCAAAGATCAAGTGACTATTGGCACTTGAGTTCATTTCTGGTTTTTTTATTCTATTCCTTTGATCTTCTTGCCTGTCTCTGTACCAATACCATGCAGTTTTTATCACTATTGCTCTGAAGTACAGCTTGAGGTCAGGAATGATGATTCCCCCAGATGTTCTTTTATTGTTGAGAATATCTTTGCTATCTTGGGTTTTTTTGTTATTTCAAATGAATTTGAGAATTGCTCTATCTCTGTGAGGAGTTGGAATTTTGATGGGGATTGCATTAAATCTGTAGATTGCTCTTGGCAAAGTAGCCATTTTTACAATATTAATCCTGTCAATCTATGACCATGGGAGATCTTTCCATCTTCTTAGATCTTTGATTTCTTTCTTCACAGACTTGAAGTTCTTCTCATACAAATCTGTTGATTGCTTGATTAGATTCACACCAAGGCATTTTATATTATTTGTGACTATTGTGAAGGGTGTTGTTTCCAAATTTCTTTCTAAGCCTGCTTATCCATTGAGTAGAGGAAGGCTACTGATTTGTTTGAGTTGATTTTATAACCAGCCACTATGGTGAAGTTGTTTATCAGGGTTAGGGGTTCTCCAGTGGAAGTTTTGGGGTCACTGGATGCCCCAGTGAGGAGGAATTTGAGGGAGGGGAGGTGGGAGTAGGTGGATGGGTGGGGGCACACCCTCATAGAAATAGGGGGATGGAGGATGGGTTAAGGGGTTTCTGGGGATGGGGAATGAGGAAAGGGGATAGCATATGAAATGTAGACAAATAAAGTGCCCAATAACCAAAAAAGAAAACAAAAACAAACAAACAAACAAAAACAGATAATGGAACTGGCTATGACAGTAGAACATTTGAGACATTTTAGCAACAATTTAACATTACCCATATTGTGGAGATTCCTTATAATTGTCAGGGACAATAGACTGTGGAACGGACCCATGGAACATTAAAACAATATCTTAATAAAATAAAAAAAGGAGAATATATACCTCTGTACACCACAAATATATTTAAATCATGTTCTTTTTATTTTTTATTTTAAATATTTTTTTAAAAATTTGGATGCCAAGGAACATTCTGCTGAGTGTCTATGGCACTCTAAAACTAGGCATACTTATGCATAGGTGAAAGGGAAGGATCCACTTACTGGCGTAAGGCATGATCTCGATCAGTTACTAAATATGTGGGAAAGGGCATATTTGTGTTTTTTCTGCAGGTTGATGACGAAGCATGGTTGCAGCCAGAGTGATGTGTGAGACATGCTGATGACAAGACAAAGAATGATGCTGACCTGGGAGCTTGGTGAGTGCCCTGACAATGGTGAATGGTAAGCTTTATTAAACATTAGTTCCCAACCCACCATTGCTTATGTATACCCCTGATGGGACAAGCTGCCTTTCCCCAAGTTCGTAGACACTGTGGAACAGACAATCAAATAGAGAAGTTACAATGTCTTTGTTGTGTTATTAAATGTGACCAGCTATTCTGACTCAATCATGGACTGGTCTAGAAATCAATCCAATATTGGAAATAACAGTCTTATTTAGAAGTCTGGTTCTGGACATTTTCAGAGACATATATGGAAATTAGTTGTAGGTCTCTATGATGTTATGTTATGTTAGCCAGAGATAAAGTTGGGGCAGGATCTGGATTTCAAACAGGTGTTAGCACATGTGTTAAGGCTCTTTTAATTGTCAAGTCAAAAATACTTTTGTTTCTTCTACAGTATTTAATGTAAGTTACATTGATTTTATACCTTCTAATTGTGTTTGTGTTTTGAAATCCAGCATGATCTTTGTTTGACTATTTGTGTTTACCATCTTGTTTGTTCCTTGAATATTTGCATCTAATATATTGCAAGACCCTCAACCTAGAACTGAGATAATTAATATTGTTATCCATAAGAAAGGGATGAAGAGATAGAGAGGTTGATGACATTTTATTAGTTTAATTGAGATAGGGAGTAGGCTTAGTAATAAAAATCTGTAAGATGCAAATTATCATTTTAAAAATCATATAATTTTACAAATATTATTTACTGTTTAATATGATAGTTAACTATCATATGTTATATAAATATATACATACATAGTTTAAAAAATTCATAAAATATTTCTTCTAGACATATTAAAATTATGAATTCTGAAGTTTTATTTTTATATGTATATTTATGATGTGAACATGTTTATTGAGAATATACTCATTTGTTCCATATCTTGAGTATGTTCATTACCTATCATGTGTATGTAAATTATTGTATTATATTTTGCTAATATCTAAGAAATCGCCCCTATCAAGAAGCTTATGGTATAGTATGCCATTTATATTCAAATACTTCACAGATTACATGAATACTTTCTTATTATATTTCTCATGAAGTTTATGTAAATCAATGTTTCTAAAAATTAGTAGCAATCAACATGACCTGGAATAAGAAAAACAAATATACTAAAATATGTAAATAATTTTCTCTATGTTTTCTGGCCCCATACTTAATAAACTACAGTATAACATTTTTTATTATAAGAACTTTATTATTAATAATGTTTGTATCTTCATATGTGAGTATTGCTATAATAGTTATTTTGAACCATGGTGTAACATAGAGAACATTCATCAATATATTCATAATAATATGGTGCTATTGTTTAAATGATTACATGTTAATCATACATTTAAAACATCACATACCTTTTGAAGATTAGTTCTATAATTTCTAGTTCTGAAATTAAAATAAATGGAAATAATAATATGGGATGTGTACAAAGCATGGTAGTTTGATTACACCCTAGACAGATGCTTGCTTTAAATGAAAAATTATCCTTATGAAAGCATGGAAGAAGAGAAAATCTACAGTAAAGGAATACTACAGATGGAAGGGTTTCTAGGTTGTATGCAGGGAGAAACAGAGTAAGTCCTTCAGACATTAGAGAATATATTAAAAGGAGAAGAGAACAGGGGTAAGAAAAAAACTAGAGATTCACCATAAATTTACAAGTAATCCTGGGATACATTGGCTACTATTGTAGCAAGAAATACACAGAAATAAAGAGTGAATAGTTGGACATTTAATTTATAATCAAAGATACAAGATTCAAGCAGTGTCTTGGAGTATAAAAAACATGTCGTATTGACTTTTCTCCTTAATTCAGCAAGAATGAGATGTTGTTTACTATCTACTAGGTATACTTTAAACCAACAGACCCTTAAACACAAAGTAGAGTATATTATACTTAAAAACTATAGTATTGTATTTTAGTAATAACATTCATTTTGTGTCAAACATGTAAGGCCATATTTAAAAGTGATTTAATGAACACACACATATGGAAATCCAACTGAAGTGTATTATATGTGAAAATTAGAAATTCTTATCAAAATGTATCAAGGATTTACTCTGAGTTAACTGATACATAGCAACATTATCGACTGTAAGACAAACTTAAATACCAATCACACATACACACATATACATACATATATGTGTGTGTGTATACACACACACACACACACACACACACACACACATATATATGCATACATATACATCCAGCATGAAGGTTATTAAAAATTCTACCATAACACGTTTTAAAATATAATTTTCTTTATATGTTAAACAACTTTATGAGAATTTTAATATCTATACAGATATTTGGATAACAGACTTAAATAGGGGAAGGATAAGCAAAAGATATTTGTGATAAAGGTCTCTGAGAGGTTAGCATTATCAACTTGGCTATAGCACTTCCTTTTATTGTCAAATACACTTAAATGCTACTATGAGGGTGCTCTTAAGATAGGACAAACTTAAACATAAAGTTTATAATAAAGTTTGAATAAAGATTATCTTTCATACTACAATTTGGTCTCATCGATCAGCTGAAGTAACTCTCCAAAACACTCAGGCTCCTGGAGTTGAAAGAAGTTTTAACTCAGGCTACCTAAGAACACAGACTGGAATATTAATATAACCTGCTTGCCAAGTTACCCATTAGTCTTGTAGAGTTTCCACTCTCCATAACTGATAGAGTTAATTCCTAGTTACTTTTACATCCCAATCTTCTTATTTATGTAAATTTAGCTAAAACATCTAAAGAGTTCCTGCTTGGCTACAGGAGGTGGTCTCTTCCAATTCCATATCCCCAGTGTTGTGCATTACAGTCAAGGTCACACCCATTGATGCTTTGATGCTTCCCTTATCCCAAGTTTCTGTCTCACCCTAGTGATTACTCAATCTCCTTACTCCGTGAAACAGCTGAAGATTTCCATTCATTTTCATGAACATCTGGCCATCTCTCTTGCCCTTCCCTACACCTGATCCTGAGCCCCCCATACCCTTCCCCATCCCCTCTTCCTCTTCCTCTCAGTTCCCTCCCTCCTTCTACATCTGATGACTATTTTCCTCCCTTTTCTCAGTGATATCCAAGCTTCCTTGGTGGCCTTCTTTCTTGTTTAGCTTCTTTGGGTCTGTGTACTGTAGCATGGTACCTGGATTTTATAGTCAATATCCACTTATAAGTGAGTACATACTATGCATGTCATTTTGGGACTGGGTTACCTCACTCAGGAGGAAAAATAAAGAGTCCAAACAACCCACAAATCATTCAACCCCAAATTCATCCTGTCTACAAGAAATGAAGGCCAGGAGTAAGGAACAGAGATTGAGGGAATGACCCAAATTGAGACCTATCCCGTGGGGAAGCACCAATCCCTAACACTATTAATGACACTCTGTTATGCTTGCAGACAGGAGCAAGTTGTCCTCTAAGAGGCTCCACCCATCAGATGACTCAAACATGTGCGAAGACCCATAGTTGGGCTGGATTGTCTGGCCTCAGAGGGAAAGGAATTGCCTAGCTTCACAGAGACTTGAAGTGCCAGGAGGAGAAGGACAGAGGACTAGGGGGAAAGTTTGTGGAAAGGAGTGACCAGGAGTGGGCAGTGAGCAGGATGTAAAGTAAATAAGTGAAAAAAAAAAGTACAATGTATTTCATAAAATATATCTATAGGGAGAATCATAAAATATATCTATAGGGACAACCAATGTTCTAATTACAGCAAACAATACACCAAAGTCCCACAATATGAATATATACATATATACATATATATATATATCCACATATATATATGTAAAGTAAATAAGTAAAAAAATAATTAATAAAGTACAATGAATTTCATAACCAATGTTCTTATTAAGGCAAATGATACTGCAAAGTCCCACAATATGAATGTAGACATATATATGTCTATAGATGTATATTATATATTATCTAACCATATGTAGCTCATGGACATCATGTAGCTCTTGTACATCTATGTGCTTTTGTTTCTTTAGGACATATTCATAAACTTCCTAATAGAAGCCATATTTTGTCTTTAGTTCTCCCATGTTATTTATTAATCGCTTGTCTTCTGCTTCCCACTACATCACTCTAGAAGTAAAATAATGAGGAACAATTATCACATAGAGAAGAAAATGCTATTGTTATCAATGGTGTCTACCAAAACAGCTACAATTCTAAAAATGCATTTTGCCATCATTTATCTTGGCCTCAGGCTAACTTAATCTTTCTCTTCTGCACACATAAATCTAAATGACTAGAGTGGTTTATACCTCTTTAGTTCTCATTTCATGGTTATCTACAGTATCTTCTGGTGGAGTTTAAACACATTTCCTAGACACAGGGAACAAATGCCCAAATCTCCTCTTACAAGCTTGGCTTCAACTTATTTCTGTTACAGATTTTTTTAGTCATCTGCAAATTGGGATGTAGCCTTTAACAGTCAATGGCCGGATAGTTAATATGGAGATACTAAGAACATAGCCCAAACGTTGATCCTACCAATTGTTATCAGTGCAGTTTCATGATGCTGCCAGTCTTGTATATCTCCTGAAAACATCTGTATTAAATATTCCATGCCCCTTCTTCTCCTGAGTATCCTGGCATTTCGCTGATGCTTCAATACACTACTTTCATAAAAATGCATATTACAGGTGTTAATTTTAAAGGGAATAATGTATCTTAATGTTAGAAATTCTTACTTTTGGCAAACTAAGCTTTCTCATCACCCAAAGATATAGTAAAGTCTATATAACTACTCACTCCAAATATGAGAGATGAGAGTATATTTTGAGGTAGCAATTTTGAATGGAATATAAGTCCTAATGCTCACAAACATATAATCTCCATTAATTATTTAAAGGTTATGTTCTTGGTTCTCACCTGATACTCACTGTCTATGTTATTCCTGTGATTCCACTATCATCCATGCTTTAGAGTTTTCATTTTCAATGTTCTACGTAATTTTCATTTTGTTGAGACAAATTCTTGTAGTCCAAACTTGCCTCTTACTTAATAAACAGTAGAGACCTCTATCTTTCAAATCTTTGAACCAAAGGTGCAAGCCCACTTTTCTAGCTTACATGACATGAGCTTTAAATATTTTCAGCAAAAGTTAAAAGATTTGATACTGATCTATTCATCCAAGTGACTATATAATATTTTATAATATACAGCTATGATAAATACATGAAACAGATACAACAAAATATATCACTCAGATGTAAAAGTATACAGGCAGCAGTGATATTTTGAGTTGAAAATTATTGTTTCATTAAAGAAAGCTGTTATATCACACCTTAATTAACTCAAGAATTTAAATTAAGACAAAATTAAAGAATTATTCAATACTATATACCTGCCTTGAAAATAAAAGTAATTTCCTCATATCTATTATAAAAGTATTTTATACAAGCAGTTACAAAAATGTATTTAGAAGAATCCACTGTTTACACAAACAATTTCTTAGAATGGTTATATTTCACAAAGTATAAATAGCAAAATTAAAATGATAAATTGAAAAACATGTTAGCAAATACATCTGGAAGATTCTGGCATTTTAGTGTCAAGGTACTAATACTGTGTTCATTTATAACTGAGTGCACTGACGGGATTTGTTGCAAGTTATAAGGTCAGAGAGTTTATTATATAAATCAATCACCCAATCAAGAAGTATCGAGTTTCAAGAAGAAAGAAAGCAAGCACATAAAAGATGACCTTTCA
The DNA here is from genome assembly GCF_004785775.1 of Grammomys surdaster. Taxonomy (NCBI): domain Eukaryota; kingdom Metazoa; phylum Chordata; class Mammalia; order Rodentia; family Muridae; genus Grammomys; species Grammomys surdaster. Next base: position 3,550,992 of record NW_021620984.1, read on the forward strand.
GTAAATTTCACAATTATTCTAAGATGACTATTTTTCATGGACATGAAACCTGCTGCCGTAAGTAATAAACTATCATATACTTTAGCCTGAGTTATTCTTAGAGGCTCAAAAGTTGACCTACAATCAGATAGATATATTGATTAAATCTGAGTAGGACCAGACCACTCTGTGTACAGAGAAGGCACCTGAGAGGACATATCTCAGAGAAAACAAACAGCCTTATCTTTCCATGATATGGGTAAAGGAATGTTTGAGACATGAACTAAAGTCTAAAGTTACATGTTGGATCTTCTCCATACCCACTTTTGTTAATGTGTCCCCAAAAAGGCATCAGAAAGATATGCTGGTATTTTTATTTAATGGAAATCAATTTTTAATGACAAGTGATTTTATGATAATATACACTTAAAATTATTCTGAAAGTAATATGTAATCTTCAAAGATAATTTAAATAAAATTATGACAGAGAAACACGTGTAAGAGAAAATGAAAGAAAACTATTTCAAAGGTGAAGAATCTTGGAGACATGATCTTCACCAAAAGTTTATAAGTTTTGAACTTCATTTATAGAGTTCATATTTCTTTGCATTAAATACGTATGTGACTAAGTTTATTTTTGTTCTCACCTAATTTCTGTCTCTCTCTCTGTCTCTCTCTGTCTCTCTCTCTTTCTCTCTCTCTCCCCTCTCTCCTTCTGTGTGTGTGTGTGCATTCATGTGTGTGTGTGTGTGTGTGTGTTGCTAAAAGATGAAAGTCATTAATTCTGATAACCTAATAAATAATACTTTGAACAAACACACAAAAAATTAAATCCTGGAGCAGTGACATTAGTAAAGCAAATACTACATTCTATCTTCTCACAAAGTTTTTGTTAATCTTGAAGAGAGTAAATCTAAGTCTCAATAGATTTCTAGTGGAAAAAATATGTATTAAAAATACTCCTCTAATTGACACAGAAAACATCCATGCAAAGCCTTCTTCTCAGATGGAGGCCAAATAACTTCTAGAACAAAACAAAAAAAAATATTCCAAAAAGTTGTTCTAGCATTTATTATTACGTATTAATTTTTAGAAAAATTTGTAAATATGTCATTGTGTTTCTTAGTTAAATTAAATCTTCCTAATTTTGAAAAATTTCTAATTCTTTTTTGTTAATATGTTATATGTGTGCTTCTCTGAGTGGATATGTACAAATGTGTACAGGTCTTGCACTATTCAGAAGGAGGAATTATATTTCTTGGATCTGGAGTCACAAGCAGCTGTGACCTGCCTTATATGCTGTGAGCTTAATTCAGGTACAGGGCAAGAGCACTGAGTAACTTTAAATGCAATCCTGTCTTTCCAGACCCAGAATTCTAGCCATTTTAGAAGAGTTAAAAAAAAAACTTATAGAGCTATCCAAGATGATAATACAACAGGATTTATGTTTAGATGATTTTTTTAACCAATGGTAAACTAATTTATGATTTGTAAGACAGTCTAGAAGTTAAGTATTGTTCTTCAGTAGGTATAAGGTATTAAATTCATCATATTTCATATTTCATATTTCACAATTGTGATGGAAACCTGGAGACATAATTACCCTGTAAGCTGAGACATTTTTACTTGTATTTTTTTCTCTGGTATAAATTATGATTCCAGTTCTGCTCACAAATTGTGATTAACTTCAAATAATCCAAGGATGGCTGAGATGTTTGAAAATGGTGCCTTAAGTACAAATAAAAGTGAGTCAATCTAATGAAGAACATAAAGCTAGGCATGATGACATAGCGCTAGTATACCATCATTTTTACTTAAGCACAAAAGCAAAATGAATTTGGTGCAGAAATTGACCCATAATTCCTTCAAAGTCATGGAAGGCTTGAGGCAAAACCTAGGAACTCTTTTAAATGCTCACGCCACCTTAAAGTCTTTTCTTTTAAAGACATATGTAACATTTGCCAGTGGGGTTGTAAATAAGAGAATGAATGACTTGTCAATGTTTATTGGACAACTGCTTTGAACTGATATGAGCTTTTGAAACACAATATACCATGGTGGTCTACTGATCATATTAGGGTCTAAGGAAGAAAAAGAATAACTGGAGGTTCATGGACATGGTGATTCTCTGAACTTGCTTTTGGATTAGATTCTAAGTTCTGAAATACACAATTGTCTATGCTATAAGTTTCACTCTGAAACTGAAGATGACTCCCATTTTGATACTATCTTCTGTACAATGAGAACTATTATGGTATGGAAGAGCATATGGGATACACTAAAGGACACTTATGTGTATAAAAATGGTAAAATTACATTTCTACAGTGATTTTACAGATACACATTATTGACATGTGTAGGAAAAGCCATAGTGGTGATATTTTCTACCATTTCAAACTGCTTCTCTATGACCTAAGCAGAAGATGGCACAATGTGTAATAGTCGATTTTTCAAAAAGTATATTTTAATGGGTTAACTTGAAGCTTCTGTAAAAGATATGGTTTTGTTGTATAGAGAATTCAAGCCTCTTCATACCTAGTTTGTGGTTAGTGCTATCTGAATGCTTTTAACTTAAACTTGATAACAACTGTCAAAATGGGTAGTGTTCCTGCAAAATGTACCTATTTCACTGCCCAAGGGTTATGAAAATTCACTATCCCTATCACAATTTATTAAAAAAAAAATCTGTTTTGAGTTTTCTTCCCAAAATTCAGCCTACCAATATAACTGATTATCTGATAAACTTGAAGTATCAACTAGCCACAGAATATTTATAAGACACATGAATGTCAGATGTTCTAGGACCTAGTAAATCTGAGAAATTTATGTGATTCCATTTGTTGGAAGTGCTTTTAAATATTATTTTTAAATATTAGCATAGATTTCTGTGTCTAGGCTTTAAGAATAGAACATTCAAATACAGGATGTGCTACATTTTCAATTGAAAAATTATAGCTATTCATTTTCCACTAATTTAACTGTCATATTCTAGCACACTTTCTTAATTATTCAAAAGGCTAACATACTAAATGATGGATGAAATAAAAAAATTATATAACATGTCTGAGATACCATGGAATTTGCCCACCTCTGTTACAACACGACTCAGCAGCCTTAGAGGCAGGAAACAGTTAATGGGTCGATTTGTAGCTTTAGTCAGTCACTAAACAGATTCCATGTATCAGTGTAAAGCTATGCCACTGTGGATAGGTCCACTCTACTTGAGAAATATGGCTTATCTGATGACAAAGTAAAACAAACATATTGTAAAAATCATGAGTCTCATGATGGTTCAGAAAAGAATCTGAGTGGAGTATTTAATCAAACAAAGCTCTGTTGTACACCCAGATGTACACATCAAATAGCTCCATTTACCAAAAGCAAGCCATATATGGTGATTCATAAAGTTCAAAAGACCAAGTACTGACACATAAACAAGCTACTGAAGAAGAAGGATATGTAGCATTTAATTTTTTTTTCTGTTTCAACACCTTTTCTCAGCAGGCTCACACTTCAGGTCAGTCACAGATAATTATTCATGCTAAATGAATACTATCTGAAAGTACACAAGAAGAAATGATTATAGAAAGAGAAATAGCTATGAATGGATACCTCCCAGGAAACACAATAATACAGGTATTTGTTCTGAGTGAAAGAGTTTCTAAATGATGATGCCAGCAGAGGACTTTTGAAACAATCAAGTGGCAGAAAGATTGACCCATTTCATGATTCTCAACATGGTGAACAAATTGTCTATGTTAGGAAAAATAAAAACAACAGTAGTCTCAGTCATATGGCTTTCCACTCACCAGTGCATTTTGAGTGATAGCCATAGATATGTGAATGACCATTCTGGAAACAATAAGAACTAACAATACCCTACTCAAACCACATACTTCACATACCTGGATCATGCAATGCTTTGTTTTTCTCCAGTCATGGTGCTAAATAAGAATTGCTCCTCAAAACTGAACATATTTCACCACCATTGCAATGCAAAAAAAAAAAAAAAAAAAAAAACCTTTACAAATCATGGAAGTTGGAGATCTCAGACTATCTCCAGAATCAAGAAATAAATGACACAGAGTGTTAATTGCTCCTAGAAAACTAAAAACAGCATCATTAAGATGTTAATCTTCTCCACCATAAACTTTAAAGACATAATAGTTGTCACAACTAAAACATTAGGTTAGGTTAGGTTAGGTTAGGTTAGGTTAGGTTAGGTTAGGTTAGGTTAGGTTATCTTTTGTTATGTCACTGATATATTAGTCAAGAGGAAGAAATAAAAGCAAACTTTCTTGTTATTCTTTTCTCTTCACCCACTCACATATTGTTCTTACCATGTCCACAGTTTTAAAGTCTTCAAAACAAGGTTGCTTTTCTTCTAAAAGGATTTTCCACAATTAGACATTTTTTTTTCTTAGCTGGAAGGTATAATGTTACTTCTTCTCATTCTACACTTCCAGCAAATCAATAGGTAAAGTGATGGGGAAAGAGTGGTACCAGTTAGGTTCACCACTCAACTATCAGAGGATATTTTGCATACTTAATGTGGGGTAAGAAGAAATATATCTGTATTTTAAGAGAACCATTAGGGTTCTATTCAGCACTCTAAGAGCCATAAATGATAAAAAATTGAAAACCATGAAGCAACATCCAGTCTGCACTGCTATTGGCCCATACTATCTTAAAATTTACGTATGTATAGCACAAATGAGTAAAGTAGCCCCATACTCTTAGAGTAAAGAGAGTTTGGCATGGACAGTGGAAGAATGCAATTATAAACAGCAGCTATGAAAGCATGTGACAAAAAGCAAGGGCATGTCTAAAAAAGTTCCCCCAAGCTGTATTTGCACACAGATTTCCTCAGTCTTCCATTTTCTTATTCATTTATTACCTAAAATAATATGGTGGTAAGACATTACACTACATCTTAGTCATTGAACAACAGACTATCAAAGAGGTATAGGATTCAACTGGGAGAAAAATGAAAATTACTCCAAGTTTTAAAAATTATTTGTATCATCTTTTGAAATGTTAGTGTAGATTAATTGCACAGAGAGGAATGATGTTATGGTAGGCAGTGCTGTGGCTTTGTTAATAGGTACAGAGCCTGAGATTGGTGTGAGACTGAGAATGGTGTAGATGTATGTGGCCATCGACTAAAGAAAGGGTAGACTCCAGAGATTTTGAAATATATTATGTTTATGAGATGGACATTATTTTATAGCATACACCATCTTAGGTTTTTCGTGCTCAATAGGTCACAAGAGAGATTCTAGGGAAAACCTGGAAGGCAGAGATTAAGTGATGGTCATTTATTTGCTGAAATACATACTATGTATATACCAAACTAACTGTGTGTAGAGTTGAAAAAGAATGGCATTTTTTTTCTCGACCATATTTTATGGGTCAGCTGTTTGTGGTTACCACCAAGACAAGTATGCCCAGCCAGTACAGAACCATCATGCTAGCAACATTCTGTTCCCCAACATAAGTATGCGCTTCAATCCATCCTCAAAGGTTTAGCTTGTGTGTTTGCAGACTCTGCTGCTTTCCCTATATTTCTTCATTTCTCTTTCCTTTAACAGTTGCCCACCCTTCATGCTCCAGCATCAGATGAGAATACAATGGCAGCAACAAGACTAAATAAATAGCTGCTAAAACTATAAAGGATTTCACTTCTGTGGAACAAATAATTACATATTATTACTTTGAAACTGATTGAACTTTGATTGATATACACAATAATTTAGAAAGCTAATGTTAGGAATTTCCAAGTTACCAATCTCATTTACGTTTTATGCCATTGAAAATATGGTACACAAATGTTCACTTTATCAAGCTCTAATAGTTAACTGTCTAGCATACTAGACGGGTAAAATATCAGATAGGTAAATCAGGAAAAAGCAGACATACTGACTCCTGGGCTAATGAGTTCTTAAAGGTCCCTCTTGGATTTGATGCAATCAACATTAGTGTTCTTGTCACTTTCCATTATTATTGACCTATTGACTTTCTGAATATCATTGTCTTCAATTTATAAGGTCATCAGAAGGCAGGAGGTTTGTATAATGTTGAAGGCATTGCTATGTGGAAGTATGTCGGTCCATTGATCATACAATGCTTACTTTATTAAAAATGTTAAAATGCTTTAAGGTTAACTCATAAGACTCAGACATGTATATAATTCTTTAAAAGAAAAATATGCAAATTAGATAATGTTTTTACTCAAATATACATGCAGAAAGCAAGAAGGCATGTTTTGCCTGACCAGCTTCCGTCCTTTACATTTTATTCTAACTGGCACCCCAACTTATGGAAAAGCGACGACTCTCAAGGAAGATTTTTTTCCGTTAGTTTAACCTCTCTGTAAACACCTTCAAAAAGAACCTAAAGATGTGTCTGTATGGTACTTAAATTATAGCAAGTTGACAAGGAAGAGGAAACCTCATATACACTGAAATTGATGAGCATCCAGAGAAAAATAATCCAAAGTCTCATTGTTTAACTCCAAGAACCTTATCCATTCATAATGAAGTCATGATGAATTATTGAAATTAATAAAGATTGTTTGTCCACAGGGAAGATTTTCATCAGTATGTATGACTTATGACACATTAGACTTTAAAAAAATATTTTATTCAAAACAGAATGTTTTCCTAGGTCTCAAAGATATATTCTGTAGTGTCATGTATATAGGAAAAGTATGGAACTCAAATGTGTGAGATCACTCTGAATGCACAGCAGTGATAGAGAGAGAAAGTAGGAAAAAGGCAGTATATAGAAAAAGAATGGAATCAGACATGTCTTGATGACGATTCTGTTAGTATTGAAAGTGCTGTAGGCAATTAAAGATTTGTAATGATACCATGTCTGTAGTGATAGGAGAGTGATTTTGGAGGTGATAGGTGGTTTTTGGGGAAAAAAGAAAGTAATGAATTCTTAGTATTCATATGAGAAATAACAATAAGTTAAATTAACAAAGCATAGCAGAGCATAGTGTATTTTAAAAACACAAGTTAGAAGGTTGAGAGACGGGGTAATACTTGAGAGAACTGTTTGTTCTTGTAGGGGATCCAGGCTTCATTCCCAGAACCCATATTGGATAGCTCATCACCAACATGTAGTTTAATTTTTAGGAGAACCCAGCACTCTCTTCTGGTTTCTTCATTGGCATATATGTGGTCCTAACACATAAAGTAAGGCATACATATATAAAAATAAAAGATATCTTTAATGAAACATAGGTTTTTGAAGCTGAAAAGAGTGTTTTGAAGACACATGCACACACTACATATATATACTAATGGTGAGTGGTTTATGATTAAAGTCCTTGGAAAAGTTTTAGAGTGAAATTGTTTCAGGAGGATGGATAAAACTGAGGGGAAGAGTAGCCATGACTAAAAGTACTTTTATTTATTATTGCTGAAGACACCATTAAATTTAGTTTATCAAAAGAAAAGACATTAAATATGATTGAATCTTAAAGGGCAAGTGTTGTCTGTCAAAAGGATTGATTGTCTAGGAAAGCAAAGAGCACATAGGATTCAACTCCCCAGGAAAGGAAGATACCCCCCTAGTTAGCCATTTCTGTTATATCTAGTACCTCCTTAGTGGGTATATCTGAGGAGTGATATTATCTAGACCTGGGAATTATTTCTACTATTAAAATAATTTACTGGAACCACAGCATGGCAGTATCATATTGTGGTAATTTTTTTTTAAATAATTTATTTATTCTTTTCAAATCGTAATTCATTCACACAGGGGTTATAGACACAGAAAGGCAGGACGTGGGGAAAGGGATGACACTGGAGCATGGGTGTTCAGGGGGAATACAGATATCAAGCAGAACAGGGTATTGGCTGGATGATGGTTCAGGGGAGAGATCACTATTACTCTACCTATGATTCACTTGTCCTTATCTAAGTTGGTATTGTCTGCCAAGGCTACCTATTTACAAGATCTATGACTACTCAGTCTGGTAAATTTCCATGAAAGCTGCCTGTTTACAATAGCTTATAGCCATCTGTTTAAATGTTTTTCCACAGAGATCCAAGACTTGGTGTTATTGTGGTAATTTGAATGAAAACAACCTGCATGAACTCATAGATTTGAATACTTGGCAGCAAGGGAATGACACTATTTGAAACCAGTGTTTGACAGGAGATATGCTTTATTGGAGGAAGTGCTTCACTATGGATAAGCTTTGAGGTTTGTAAAGCTCATTTCAAGCCCATCGTCTCCCTCTTCCTGATGTCTGAGGATACAGATGTAGAACTCTCAGCTACTTCTCCAGCATCAAGTCTGTCTGCAAGCTATCTTGTTCTTTGCTATATGGCAATGGACTAAACTTCTGAAACTGTAAGAAAGCTCCAGTTAAATATTTTCTTTCTTAGTAGTTGTCATGGTAATGCTGTTTCTTCACAGTAAAAGAAAACTGACTCAAACATATTTGGTTTGTGGAAGTTGGGAATTTCTGTGACAAGCCTGATCATGCTCCATGCTCTTGGGATGCAGATCCTGAGACTTAGGATAGGGAAAACAGTTGAACTCTTTAAGCATGACATAATAGACCATGTTAGTAGGAACATGGAAAAAACAAACAAACAAACAAACAAACAAACAAACAAAAAACAGACCAACTTCCAGAACCATCAAGGAGCCAAACTTGACAACTTCAGCCATTGGTTCTGGTTTTGGAGTTTGGAATCAAGAATAAAGACATCATGTTCAATATCACTAAGGAAAGCTACTGAGTACAAGGATATTCTAGGAGTGTCTCAGTGTGAAGGCCCATGAAGGTGTGAAAGTGAAGACAGGAGTTCATTTAGACACCAAGATGTTGAAGTTGCTAGAGCCACAGGATACCTGTCAAGGAAAGCTGCCAACACCATGTGGAACTATTGCAAGAGAAAGATATATGTTGCTGTCAACATAGATGAAAGTAGATGGAGGTCAGAACAATGCTATGACATCCCAAGTGACAATGCAGGGTTTGGGGGTTGCAGTTGTGAGGTTTGTTCTTACTGTGGTCCAGTATTTCACCACTTTGGTGATGAAATTTTCTCCCCTTTGGACTGAGAATGTATACCATTGTATGTTGAAATTATGAGATATACTTTTGTGATTTTTACTTTATTGGGGTTATAGTTAAGAGATTGTCTTGTGTTGCAGAAAAGACTTTAGACTTTTAAACAGTGTTGGGACAGTATTAGATTATAAGGACCTTTGATGTTTGACTAAATATATTTTGCTTTGCACTATCTATGGCTACAAGCCTGTGGTGTCCTGGGTGTAGAATGTTGTAGTATGAGTAAGAAAGCCTCTCATACTCTCATAGATTTGAACACTTGGTCACCAGGCAGTGGCACTATTTGAAAGAATTAGATGTTGCCTTGTTGGAGGATGTATGTAGGAGGAGCTAAGGTGGGAGGAGTAAAGAGAGGAAGAGGAGTTGGGAGAGGAAGAGAAAAAAGGAAGAGGAGGAGCTAGGGAGGGCAGAGATGTAGGAGGATGGAGAACCACACAGGTTTGGAGAGCACTCGTGGGTAACAACTTATAAACTTATAACTAGGTTAGCTAATTGGGATGCAACTCTCTTTGTATGAGTATTTTGCTATTAATCATTATCAAACATGTAAAGCCTTTGATTGATCTATAAGAATTAGAATCTCATTCTCTTACTGGGCCCACATGGATGGTAGATTGGTCTGGGCAATGCCCTGCCTTTCAAAGACAATGTAGAAGATTGGCAGAGCCATCTCCCACGTTGGCATCTCGTGGGTGGCAGGGCTGGTGTTTTGTGGGTGGCAGGGCTAGTGTTTCTGGCAGGCGCATTCTACGTGGCCTCTGGCCTAGAAACATGGCGGCTGAGCTAGGCAGAACCACTGCAGCTTAGATAGTTGGCTTGAGCCAGAAGCTGTTTTAAATAATTACCACAACAGATACATTTCATTAGAGTTGGAATTTTAAGTTTTCAAAAGGCATTTTCCAGACCACAGTCTTTCTTCCTGTTGCTTGCAAATAGATGTAGAATTCTCAGCTCCTTCTCCAGCACCATGACTGCCTTCAGGCTGCCATGCTATCTGCCTTGATGTCCATGAACTAAACCTCTGAGACAATGAACAAGATAAAATTTTATCTCCTTTTAAAGATTTTCATTGGATATTTTCTTTATTTACATTTCAAATGTTATCCCCTTTCCTGGTCCTCCCCCACCCCAATTCTTATCCTATCCTCCCTTCCCTGCTTCTATTGAGGGTGTTCCTCTACCTACTCCCACCTCCCTGCCCTCAAATTTTCCTCCACTGGAATATGGAGCCTTCACAGGACCAAGGGCTTCTCCTCCCATTGATGCCTTACAAGGCCATCCTCTGTTACATATGCAGATGGAGCCACGGGTCCCTCCATGTGTACTCCTTGGTTGGTGGTTTAGTCCCTGGGAGTTCTGGGGGATCTGGTTAGTTGATATTATTTCTTCCTGTGGAGTTGCAAACCCCTTCATCTCCTTTAGCCCTTTCTCTAACTCCTCCATTGGGGACCCCATTAGGAACTCCATGCTCAGTCAAATGGTTGGCTGTGAGCATCCCTTCTGTATTTGTCACACTCTGGTAGAACCTCTCAAGAGACTTAAAAAAATTTGTTATAAGACTTGCCATGGCCCTGGTGTCTCTTCACAGCAAAAGAACACTGACTAAGACATTCATTATGAAGAAAAACATGAAACACTATCAAAGTAAGTCCTTTCAAAAAACTTAGAGATATCATGTTTATTATTCAAAAGCTATTTACTAAAGCTAACTCAATTTTTCATGTATAATCAGATCCATTTAAAACGTAAAGCCCCTGTGATATGATCTATGCTAAAGTATTTCTTCAGAAAAGGAAACAAACTAAGTGCATAAACAGATATCTAATTGAACTGTGAAATTTTACTCTTGTTATTGTGCTCAATTTACTTTGTTGAATTTTAATGTTAGAAGATTATGAACACACAGCCATAGGAAAATGCCCTGCATTACAAATGTATATACAGAATATCATGAATGTTAATTACTGTATTCACACCAAACACTCCAGTCAGGGAAGCATTTGACTTTTTGTATTTATAGCTATTTCTAATAAAAATGTGTTAATGAGCTACAGGTACTTACTGTGATCCTAAGAGGTAAAACACTTCCTTTGCTAGTGTTGCTATTCAGTTCATAAAAGAATGAAAAGGAAGGATCTATAAACTCTTCTTTGTTAACATCTCAAGGACACTTGCAGCTTATCTGTCTGTAGAAAATGTGGTCTACAGGAACAGAGGCTGCTCTATGTATACTGCAAAGTATGATGAAGGAGTTTTGCTTTTTGATACTGCAAATGCGAAAATTAAACTGCCAGGAAATGTATGGAACTTGAAGAATATGCATTCTACCTTTATTTGACAAGAGAAATTTGTCAAAGTCTCAATTGTACTTATTAACGACAAGGGCTCCTGAGAAACACATTTTATCTCTCCTTTTTTAAATGACATTATAAACCTGGTTTCCTATTTAGCAATATATTCAAACACAAGAAGATATAAATTTCTCATTTACTAACTAAGATGTGATTCCAACAAATAATCTTGATTCATAACAAATTTTACTACTTTTGAATTGTTGAAAGCAAGCCTGGCCCAAGTGGTTGACACTAATGATGCTTTGTTCTAGACAATGAATATTAACTGAAAAGAATGAACTTACTGATAGGAACAGGAGACATTTTCTAACAGAAAACAGTCACTACTAGATTTATATATATTAGATAATTATATTATCATTGGCTTTTCCTATTGATGCCAGACTGAATGGTACTCCACAGGAAATACGTATTAAAATACTGATTTTTATATAGCTCTGACACATTTATTTGGTGGCAAAAATTGGATATGTAATATAAAAAAATTTCAGAATGTAATTGGATAACATCTTCTTGTAGCTTAAAGTGTACAGTTTTGCTTTGTAACTTCACACGTAAAATATCATCAACATATTTCCGCAATTTTTCATCTTTTAGAAAGTACTACCTAAAAGAAGAAATAAGAATTTACATCAAAATGATACCAAGAGGTGATAAAATGTGATAGAATATTTAATAACTATTGAATCAACATAACAGATATAAAGATATTTGAAATATTATTTTTCAAATAGTTCATTTTTGAAAATTTTAATAGTGAAATTTGGTAAAACAAAAACTCAATGCAAAAATGTTCCTTCAGAATTTCATTAAAATCCTTACAGTTACCGTTTCTAATATATATATATATATATATATATATATATATATGACCAAAAGGTATTCCTGATAAAATGCTCACTATTTTATCTCAAAGTAGAAGATTCATTGATGAGTCCAGGAAATTATTATGTGTTATATTAGTAGGTAGATAGATAAATACATGACATAAATAGAGATAAATCATAAATGTTGGGTGATAGATATGAGCACAAGAGAGACCAATATATCGAGAAAAAATTATAGTTATCTAGAAATTGTTCCTGAGCCTTCAACTTCATTAACAATACATATTTGCAGTAGTATATATTTGCAGTAGTATCACCTCTACACTTTCTTCAGTTCAAGTGTCTAGAACTCTCACACATTTGGAGATAAACACTTTCCTTTAGACCTAAGACAAGTACTTCATCAAATTCAATTGAAGAAATATGAGTACAGAATACAGTTAACCTTACAAATTTATTTCCAGGTACTTGTTTTGACTTGGTCTTTTAAAGGGAAAAATCTATTGTGCTTTACTTAGTATGTGCTGCAGAACACGGCAAGCACAGCTCAGCACAAAGAAGCAATGGTGGAAAGATATACTTCCTCCCTTCTCTCCCCACTGACAGAAGACGACTTCTATTTTACACTGTCTCAATGCCCAGATATTCCTAGGTTTGTAATGTATTGGATAAACATCCCTTAATTTTATTTTAGTAAACAAGATTTTTCCTACTGTTCTAAACTCCAGACAAAACATATATGTAAACACACAATGGCTGTAAATTTCAGATGTGTCAGAAAATGCTTTTAATATTTATATATTTTTTAAAAAAATTATATGTTGAGCATTGGTTGTTGACTATGTTGTGTTGAAAGACACTATTTGCATTTTAGCAAACATCATTTTGTAAGTAGTTTGGTTCTTTGCTCAAAATAGCACACTTTCACTCGTTAAAACAAATTTAAACCACTTTATTTATCTCTTACCACAAAGCTAAAAAAATCTACTTTCCTCCTGCCTAATTTCCCCATCCCCCCACCCCGCAAAAAAAACCCGAAAAGCCCATAATTTTTTCAAATTCCCTGCCCCACAGGCAATTTCCTTTATTTCCAATTCTTTCTTGCTTGAGACACCTGTCAGTTTATTTAACAGTTTTTATTGTCAGTTTAACAGAAAAGCCCTTAGGCTATAGCTTGACAAAAAGACACAGGGGTATTGACATCCAGGTAGGCTCCAGCTGTCCCCACCTCCCCTGTCCTCTTGTTCACAACAAAGAATTTTTGAAGTGTTTGCTCTAATGATGCTTTAACATTTATTTAAGTTTCATTTAGTGTCAAGCCTTTAAGACGCAGAAGATACAGGTCCTCCCTCCAAGGAGCTTCTATTCCAAGATATTCAAAGAAGGCAGATGTGCAAAGCTACTCTTTGAAATGATTTTTCCCCCAAGTGTACACCAATGTACATTGAAAGAAAATAGGGCCTGTTAAAGGAGAATTTATGATAAGCTGAACAGATTATTGTCTCTCTGTCTCTTGCCACTTTAAGTTTGGAGACAGCTTTAAGCCTGCCACATAATTCATGATAAATCATCAAAGCAATTCAAGTTTAATTATTTTACTTTATTATTCTTCATGTTTCTATAATTTGCAGAGAAAATGTTGATTTAGGGATAATATGAGATGTCTCAATTCAGTACAAATCTACGTGGGTAAATGCTGTGCCTTTGGAAGTTGGGAAGATTTTAATATTCTAGCTTTTAGGACTAGAGCACACAGATCAGATCAATGTTCATTGTTATTGGATATGAAATTTACAAAGTTGAAGGGGTATACCTATTCAATGATAAATTGTAATCTGCTAGAGAAGTAATGATAGCATACAGAAGAGTGGATTGACAAATAGAAGTTGTTTACTATTGTGGTTCTCTATTCATAACGGAATTACAGTTAGTTACTAATAATAGTTTCTACATTGCCAAATATTAAGTTGTCAGGATAGTTAAAAATCTTGTATGAGACATCCAAATTGTCAAATTACAGAGAAAAGTCTTGGGTAAACTGTAAGAGACCACATAAAAGTATGAGATGGCACACAAACAAGTATGTTCAGAAAGCAAAATAGTTTTCTCTCGGCATAGAACACTTACAGAGTCTACTAATACACATATAACTATTAATAATCACTCTCATGCTAAAAATCTTTTTCCAGGAAGACAAGCAGAATGGTAATCGAAGTGAAACAACACTTTCTGTTACAGAGCCATAGACTAATTTGTAAGATTGGCATACCATATATGACACTAGCAAATAGGGAATTCAGCTCTTAAGGTGTGACACAGTCATAGAAATGACCCTGTTCCATGGGCCATTATTTCCCCAAAACAGTTAGGTCTCCAGATTTGAATCATGATGTGACAACCTGATGTCAAGTTCTATTTAAGCTATTGGTAAAGGGATTTTAGGTTTGTAGGTTTGACCCTCCATTGCTTCATTTTATTTCTTTAGCAATATATTTTCAATTATTGCAAATATGTCATGTAGTCTTCTAATAAATTACACAAATCTAAATCTCCATAATTTCTTGGACCATATGCAGGCACATGTTTTTATTGAGATACTAACTTAACATTACCTAACACACTGTCCTACAGGGCTTTTTAAACATTATTCCCACCATGACACATGGATTTTCACCATGTGCTTCCATTGAGCTCCACTCTTTGAATATTTCTGATAGTTAACTGTCTACTCATATAGCATGGTCAGGTAGTGACAGTGGTATTTTTCCGCTTGCACACTGCACATTAAGGAAACTATCAGACCTCAAGCTGACATTATGTTAACTAGCAAGCTGTGAATTGTACATCTTTTATTTTGTACTCATGAACTTGACAAACTAAAATTGCTGAATACATCAATTAACATATTGAGAGATTTTCACTTTTATAAAAAAGGCTCTGTAGCTCCATGATCAAATATTTTAGACATATATCTCTGTTAATAAATTAACTTATTTTTAGATTTATAAAACTAATTTGAGTTGCTGAATTTCAGCTAATAGTAAATCCACATTTTCCGTCAAACCAAATTAACTACGAGCTTTATGTTTGTGTAATAATGGAATCCTTTTTATTGATTATTATCAAACCTATGCAAATCTTCAAAAGGTTCATTGATCCTCTCTACCTTTAGGCACACAGAAGTAAAGTAACAGGAAAATGTGAAAAACACACAGTCAGAACTCATAATGATTAAGTCTTCAAAATTACCACTTACCTGATTCTAATACAATTAGTTACAGAAGATACTGATACAAATTCCCTAATGAAATCTCTGAGGAGAAATGGAGGATGCTAGTGTCAGAGGGCCTGAAAATGGTCATTGAAAAAATGCCTTTGAAAGATGAAAATGCCTTTCTGGAAATAAGTAGAGTTACTAAGTATTTTGAACACCAATTCAAACAAAGCATTAAAGTTTACACGTGCTGTTTGCTTTGGTGGAACTTTAACCCAGTTGATGCTGTCACTGATTATTTTTGGACTCCTCAAAGTCTTCACTGAAATGATTGCTGAGACCCCTTTCCACCTTCCCTTTCAGAGAATAACCCAAGTGATACACCAAACTTCATTCTTCAAGAAATTCCAAAACAGATACATGGATGAAGAAAATGTGGTTAAGTTTACACATAGAATCCTACTCAGTTTTGAAAATAGGAAATTTGTAGGTAAATGGATAAAACTGTATTTAAAAAATGCTTAGTAAGGTAGGATACACATGTGCATGCATGCACACACACACAAATACTCACACACAAATACGTATAAACACACAATGAAACTCACAGGAGGTCTAAATGTTCTAAATGAAATTGCCAAATAATTTCTTTATTTATTTTATGCCTTGATTGGTGAATCCTTTTAGGTCCCATTTAACACCCCTACCCCGGTCCCCATCTCCATTTCCCTTCTCCTCTGAGAGGACTAGGTATCCCCTGGATATCACTATCCCTGGAGTATCAAGTCTCTGCAGAAGTAGCTGTCAACACATATGTAGCAAATGTACAGCTTAGTCTTAGTCTCCAACAACTGGAGAGAGAGTTATCCCTTAAGCTATTGCCTGTCTGTGGAATCTGTTCCCCTAACAAACTACTGTGAAGGGTAGGGCCCATGCCCAGTAATAGATGGTGAAACTGAAGAAAAACTTAATGGCATCTTTAGAGGTTCTTTGACTCATAATGGTCTGTCAGGACTCACCCCCCCCCCTTTTCCTTTTTTAAAAGTTTATTTTTATTCTTATTTAATTTCTTTGTCTCTCTGTGTCTTTCTGTGTCCTCTCTCTCTCTCCTCTCTCCCCTCTCCCCTCCCCCCTCCCCCCTCCCCCTC
>NW_021620984.1:3568010-3610836 GCF_004785775.1 Grammomys surdaster
CCCCTCTCCCCTCTCTCTCTCTCTTTACTTGCAGGTTCTTTGCATATATACGAAAACTCCTGGATTTGTGTTTATGGAATTCCTGAGTATGTGGTCTAATATTTCTTTGTTTCTTGTGGCTTCCCTTAGCCTCTTTTCCAATTCTGAGTTTCATTTTGTCCAATTCTGACTTTCATAATTTTGTTACCCTTTAAAACAATTTCTAACGTTGGTAAAATTATAAAATTATTTTTTTGCTACTTCCTAAGTGTAATTTTGTTACTATTATAAATCAGAATATAAATAGCAGTGTTTTCTGGTGGTCTTAGGTGACCTATCTGAAAGTCTCTCTACCCCAAAGGGATCATATTCCACAGGTTGAGAACTGTTGAAGTTATTATTTAAACTGGCCGCTGGTTCAGCCAACTATCTAAGCTGCTGCAGCTCTGCCTAGCTCAGCCGCCATGTTCAGTGGCCAGAGGCCACGTGTACGCTGCAGCTAGAAATGGATAGCCAGAAACACCAGCCCTGCCACCCATAAGATGCCAGCATGGGAGATGGCTCTGCCTATCTTCCATGCTGTCTCTGCAAGGCTGGGCATTGCCCAGACTATCCCACCAACCAAGTGGGCTTGGTACAAATGAGACTCTAATGCTTATATTGTCCAAAGGCTTTATATATTTGGTAGATGCCCATACAATCAGAGGTGTAATCCAATACCCAACCTAGAAATACCAAGTACCTTTGAATGCTAGAGACACCCGAATATCCGCCTCCATGTTACACTCTCTCTCATCTATCTTGTCTCCAGTTCCTCTCCTAGCTCCTCCTCCTTCTCCTCCTCTTCCTCTCCCTACTCCTCCTTGTCCTCTCCTTACTCCTCCCACCTTAGCTCCTCCTACAGAGAACCACTATTTTAGAAGCCTGTTTGCCTTTTAAATAAGCGAAAGAAAGGGAGCTGATCTGGAAAGGAAGGTAAGGAAGGAGGAACTAAGAGAGTTAAGGGGAGAGTAAACTATAAACAGGATATAGCATTTGAGGAAAAATATCTACTTTCAATAAAATGAAAACATAATATAAAATATACAAAACAAGAATATTAAAGAAATACTGATAAAACTAGATTTCATTTATGACATATACACTATATGGCACCTTGTATCTGTTAAATGGTCTTGAATCTTTAAAAATTAGGTTCAAAACTCAACCTAAAATACAGATAATATCTCGAATAAGACCAAAAAATAGCAAAGAGTTTTTCTTCACAATAATAAATCTATATTTTATTGTACAGTAAGAATTAAATAAAAATAGAATTGACAATAGTTTTAAAGTATTAGGCAGTGTTTAATACAAATATCAAATCCCCAAAGGAAGGTAAGACTCTTAACTTATAGTTATTAGGTTATAAAATTCGAAGTATGTCTTAAACAAGAAGCTTAGTGTCTTTTGATGTTCTGAAAGGTGACAAAACAAACAAAATTTATTTTTATACTTTTTTATTATATATAAAATATTGTTTGAAAGCATTTTATCATATAATGTCTTATCACAGTTTCCCCTCCTTCATTTGTTCTTCACTTTTTGCCATCCATATATATGTATATATATGTATATATGATAAATATATGATATAAATAATACATATATTTATCATATGTATTTATCATATATATTTATCATATATATATATATAATTAAGACAAGTAAGGTAGAAAATGTACAAATAAAGCAATATAAAATAATCTCCAAAAATGTCATAAATTTATCATGAAGAATGACTGTGTTCAAGGCAGTTATAGGAGGATCTTAAACATAGTATCTGAGATGACAGCCTTGGTGAAATTCAACTTTTACAGCTTATGGAGAAAGAAGGATATTCCTTAAAACATTTCACAAGAGATAGACTGGAGAGATGTTTTAGTGTGTAAGAACACTTACTGTTCTTCTAGAGGACCCAAGATAGGCTTGCTAACACTGAAAATGCCCATATCCCTAACCCTGGAGGTATCTGATCCCCTCTTCTACCCTTTGTGAGAACTTGATATCATGTAGCATACACTTATACAAATATACAAAAAAATTACTTAGTTGAAAAAACCTTATAAAATAAAAACATGAAAGGATTAAAATCGGGCAGGGGAGGTTTGTGAACACTTAGGGTATTGTTGAAATTGAAGAGAAGGAAAGCATTTAAAAGTCATCTTCCATCTCTAACCACCAAAATCAAACTCAGCCAACAAAGAAGATTGCCATGTACTACAGAAAAAAGAGCTCATCAATATCAAATCTAAGTTGGCCAAGAGACTCTGGTAACTATTTACATTTTTCTTGGTGGACCACTTGAGATAAATGATAAGACCATTTCCTGAAAATAACACACATTTGGACAAATCAAGCTAGGACGTAACTAAAAGCCTCTGCCCTACTGGATAGCATTCAACGACAAATGCTTCATGTGGGTTACTGATGAAAAACAGCCATCATTTGATTAAAACAGCAGTAGACAATGTATATTAAAATAAATAACTTTCAGGGATGGTAATACTCTCTGGTACAACAGTCACATATCTGTTTGGAGATTTATATAATTGGATTTGATGCTCACTCTATGGGAAGCAATAGATGTCTGGTGCTATGAACCTGGTGAGAAACCTACTACTATTCTTTTGCTAAGTGGATGTATAGACACACTACAAACCACCTTCTATATACTTATGTGTTTAGCTGTTGACTTATGTTGTTTTCCACATGCTCAGAAAACTTTCTTACTATGGAGGATGGTTAGTGAAGAGATTCATAACTAGTCAAATTGTTAAGAATAAGTGACTTTTAATTCAAATACAACAACTATAACCCTGCTTCAGAACCAGGGAATACTGTATAACTGACCCTGATAATCTTTTAAGAGCTAGAGGAGGAGAGTTATCTGTTAAGTGCTATCCTCTGAATGTGGCAAGAATATTGAAATAAGCACCCAGCTGCTGTGCTACTCGAACAAATGTGAAAGTAAAAAGAGGAATACTGGGAAAAAATAAATCAGTAGAAGTGAGAAGTGTATATCAGAGAATAATGGAAAATAAATATGCATGCAATAATTATATATATATAATTATATATACATATATAATTATATATTATTAATATATAATATATATTATATGATACAATATATATAATGTATTATATATATAATATATTATATATATTATATATATTATATATATATACACACATATATAATGAAAATGTAAGAAAAACTGTAACATATCAGTGGAAAATTAATAGGAAATAAAAACCATGGCATTATCACTGATAAAAACTAACAGCTTGACTCCTAATTTTCTGAACTGTTGTATTGACTTCCGAAGTGGCCATGCAAGCTTGTACTTACACAAGCAGTAAAGTAGTGGTCCCCTTTCTCTACTCCCTTGTCAGCAAAAGTTGTCACTTGGGTTTTTGATCTTATCCATTCTGACAATGTAAGATGGAATCTTAGAGTCACTTTGATTCGCATTCCCCTAATGGCTAAGGATACTGAACATTTCTTTTAAGTGCTTTTTAGCCATCTGAGATTCCTCTGTTGAGAATTCTCTGTTTAGACAGGCACACCATTTTTTTTTTTTTTGGATTCTTTAGTTTCTTGATATCTAGTTTCTTTAGTCATTTATATATTTTGGGCATTAGTCCTCTGTCAGATGTGGAAACCTAGTGCAATGGAAACCCCATGGAATCTATGAGATTAATCCTAGCAAAAGCTCCTTGTAATGGGGGACATGGAAGCATCTGAATTGGCTATCTTCTGTAACCAAGCTAGATCTCAATGAAATATGGGGACATCAACCCAGTCACAGAGTGACTGACCTACAGTTTAATCTGTCTGCAGGGTTCTGGAACCATATCTTAGCAGAATTGTCATCAAAATGATCAAAGAGACTTTATCCCACTACTGATGGGAGAAGGTACAGAGTTCTAGAGCCAAACATTAAGCAGAGCTTGAGGAGTCCTGTGAAGGAGGGGGAGTAAGGATCATAGGAAACAAAGAGATCAAGAAATCAGGAACATACCATAAGATCTGGGTCCACAAAATGAACTGACTAGGACTTATGCAGACTCAAAGATATCAGGTAGCCTGTCAGAGCCTGACATAGGTCCACTGCATATATATTATGGCTGAGTAACTTGATGTTCTTATAGGAATTCTAACAGTGTGAGTAGAGCCTGTTCCTCACTCTTTTGCTTACATATGAGATCCTTTTCTTCCTACTGGTTGGCCTTATCCAGCCTTTAGTCAATGATATGTTCCTGCTATTATTGTAACTAATATTATTGTATTATTATTCTGCACTGTTTGGGTGATGTTCCTGAGAGGCTTGCTTTTTTCTAAAGGGAGGGACAGTAGGGGTGGAGTGGGGGTAGACTGGGGTGAAGGGAAAGGATAGACTGGAGCATAGAAGAGGGGAAACTGTGGACAGGATGTAACATATAGAGAGGAATAAAGGGGGAAAATTAACAGCTCATAACCAAATTAAACAAGAGTAAAAACTGGCTAAAGCATAACATTTCCAACTAAAGTAGATATTATTAAAGTAGCAAAGACAAACAAACAAAAGTAAATAACAGTAAAAGCAAAAATTAGAGGAGTAATGAATCAGAATGTAAAAAAATAAATAGATAAAAGGTAAAATAAGCCTAATGTTTTGCTATATAAGTAAAGAAATTAATAATAAAGATAAAATCATTTCCAATGAATAATAAATTAACAACTGACCAAAGATGATTAACTCTATGTTATTTCAATACAATTATCAAATATAATAACATATTCTATATCTTTGGCAACTTTAGACAAGTGTTTAAACTGCTTACAAGAGTAAAATAAATAAATAGACATCATCCCTACTTCATATTTCCCATGCCTATTTGTTTGCTTGCTTGCTTGAATAGAAAAATGATTCTATTTTATGAACCCAGTGCAGAAAGTGCTATGGTGCTTATCTTCACATTGAAACAACAGGAAGAACTCTAGGTAGAGAGAAAGATCAAGTTCATTTTCCAGTGGACAGACTGAAAGATTGAATGGTACAGTTTATGGCGAAGAGGCATTTGCCACTCAGTAAAAGAATGAGAGCCTGTTGTCAATGACAGCTTGCCAATGAGGCAGA
The DNA here is from genome assembly GCF_004785775.1 of Grammomys surdaster. Taxonomy (NCBI): domain Eukaryota; kingdom Metazoa; phylum Chordata; class Mammalia; order Rodentia; family Muridae; genus Grammomys; species Grammomys surdaster. The sequence continues at coordinate 3,573,155 of NW_021620984.1, forward strand.
TCAGATTCACAATTGATGAGGAGCAGATCAATGAAACAAGCACATCACCATGGTTAAAGTATGGAGAACACTGATCTGCTCTGCACAATATCACACACACACACACATACACACACACATACACACACACACACACACACACAAAGAACTGGTATATAAAAAGACTTGTCCCTATTTATTTTTCTCCCCATTATTTTAATTTATATTTGTATTGTAAAGTAACATATATATTTATTTATAAAACTATTATATATATATATATATTAGCCATTTTCATGATTCCTTTCAATCTTTTAACAGATTTCCATATTTTTAATAAAGTGAACCAATTATTCATATTGATGAATATTGAATTATAATCCGGTGATTAAAAATCAACTCCATACAGAAAAAGGTTTTCTTTCATATTTAGCACTTTCAGATTTCACATAACTGAAGAGAGGTTACTTTCTTATGTGCAGTAGATTCAATGAACACATAGAGATTTGACTTTTAATTTGGCAGGAAGATTCTGTAATACCCAGACCACTAGATTTAAACAGATTCCCTCATAGTCCATATTTTGCGTTTTTTTAATGTCTGTTTTCCTGCCTCAGGATTGGGAGTTTGTGACTGAGCTTGGAGTATAGAGGCTGCCTCTTACTCACCCTAGCTGATCAATATGATGTCATAACTTAACAAAATCCATGTTAAGTTCTACATGATATTAAGTTGCTCTAGCCTTTTCAAATGGTATTAGTGCAGAGCACAGGAGCATTGACCCATGTTTGAGTGAAACAACATCTGAATTAATATTACTGTCCACTGCACATGAATTCTAACATTCTGGCTTTTCTCGTTTGACTGAGGTAAAATAAATACGTTTTTTCTCCAGTCAGTAGTCATAAAACATGTGGAGATTCATGTTTTAGCAAGGGTGTAATCAGTGCCAGTCAGTGTGGTTCACTTAAGAATACCACTGAATAACATTTACAGTGATTCAGTTAAAGAAAGGACTGCTTGTTGAGGTTTGGTTGCTATATATTATAAAGCTAAATTCTATACCTGAAGGTCTAGGCCTAAGAGTGACTTTACATGTACAATGTTCATTGATTTAAATCTCTTTATTAAATAAAATTGGCTATAGACAATCACTGGAAATATTAGACATAGGTGGTTTTGGAGTGACTTGTTTGGAGGAGGAGAGACCAAGGGGAGAAGGTGAATGGAGAAGAAGCTGCTGAGACGTAGGTGAGTTCAAGAGAACATGGCCCTGAGGGTTGGGCAATTGGAATTAAGAGCACCCCAGATGAAACATACTAAGTAATAACTATGAATTATTGACAAAAAAGTAGATTCTAATAGCATAGTTGGTAGATATATGCCCAGCTCTTGGGGCTATTTCAGGCTTGTTGTAAATATAAAAGTTGCATGTTTTTTATATGAGAACTGAATGGTCAAAGGGAAGGTATAAACCCTGGGTTGTGAGTTTGGATTAAACATTTCTATAACAACCACTCATCCATGTACCCATCTTAAATACATAATGGTAGCATTAATATCTCCCACCCCTAGTCACACACTAACATATAGTGAGATAGAACTTTGTTTTTATTACATATAATATTAGATTAAGGATTACAAAGGATTCCATCTTCTTCATAATTACATTAGGAAATTTTTTATGATAGCAACTCCAAATGTCAAGTATGTGAGCACAGAATTAGGAAAATGATATGGTATAATACAGTGTATCAGAAAGAATATCCATCAAAAACTGATTTACATGGAGCTTCCTTTATCACCTGAGCCCAGGTGTCTCCTTTCAAACACAAGACAATGATTGTAGTTTGCATCTTTATCAATATCAACTGAGATCATCTTCTTCATAGTTCAAAACATGGGCTCAGTGTTCCCTTTTTCCAAGTGTGCATCATTTGTAAATAGATACAATTACTTGTACATAAAGACTGGGGACATGTTCCCAGGAAATTATTACCTGGACAGCTAGATAGAATAAATAACAACAGAGTTAAGTTTATAAAATATGATATCTATGGTTTTAAGAATATTATAAAGTAACATTTATTTCATAACAAATTTCAAGTTTCTTGGGCATTTTCATATATACTTTGTTTTGACTCAACCTCTTCTCATTACTTTCTTCACTCTATCTCCTAGCCTCTATGCCTCATCATACTCATACTCAAAAATATACCATTTGATTTATCTCTTTCTATTATAAACTGATAAGTCATAAGTCTGATAGCCATGTCATGAATACAAGATAGCATTTCGCTGTAGTCTTCCTAGTTCTCTGCTCTTACATTCTTCCTATATCCTCTTTCTCTCCTGGGGATGCTATCTCTACCATGGAAAGAATTACTTATACGAGACCTGTTCAAGATTAAGACAGTCAAAAGTTCAACTACGAATAGGAGAGAGCTTCAAAATTCCCAAACACTAACTGAGGAGTTATTGATAGGTGACAATTTCTGAAAGAGTGAGGACCAGTTTTATGATCAAAGGGTCTGATGTAGCTAATAGTAGTGTCTATGTGCTCCAATGCATGACCCTACACCCACATTCGTATGGGAAACACCAATTGGACTAAAGGGATTATTTTTTAAGAAAAAAAAAAACACATAGTTTAGAGGAGAATGTATTGCAAGGTATTTGGGAAGCACTAACATGCAATACTTGGAATTTGATGTGATAAAAGTACTATATATATAAAATATATGAATATATATATGAAATATGTGTATATATGTGGATATGTGTGAAATATATACATTAGTATATATGAGAATGTTAAGAAAAATAAAAATAAATTGAATAAAAAATACAACCTATTAGTATTATCCTATACATAGATAACAGGAATGATCAAAATGATTTAATTGGTAATTATAATGCACAAATTAAAAAAAATTGCACTTGGAAGTAAGTAAAGTACACCAACAAAGAAGCCAAAGATTTTTCGGCTCAAATACAATGTTTAAAAATAGTGAAATAACAAAATGAAATATAACTGAATTAATTAATCAACAAAACAAAATAAATAAACAAATGCAAGAATCAATGACCTAGAAGAAAAATGATATGTATTCATCAAAATAAATCAGAAAAAATAAACTACAAACAGAAAGTTAGGTACTCAAAGAACTCTAAAGATTCTACGTTTCATCATGACACTCCTGAGAGGACGCGAGAAAGATCACAATGCTAAAAATGAAATTAAAACAGTAATGGCTAGAACAGTCCACATTTTGTCAAAACTATTAATTTACCAGTGCAAAAACAAAGGGATTTTAAACAAGTTATACCCGGAGAAATATTTAGAATGAAACCTCAAAATCAATCTAAAATTTGAAAAAGAAAAAAAATGTGGAAAATATCCAGAGAAAACTTTGCCTCGCTGGTGAAAGAGGAAAAATAGTTCAGAAAACATAATTTTCAGAAGCTCATGACACATTATTTTTCACATGATTAAAGAAAGCAACTTTCAACCAGAAATGTAAGGGCATGAGAGATATTCTACAATCAGGAGAGGGCATCAAAAGCATTCTCACTCAGATAAAGCGAAAATGAAATAATTTGTTGCCAGGAGACTTCCTCGAAGAGTGGTTTTCAATCTGTGAATCTTGGGTTTCAAATCCCATTGGGAATGGCATGTCAGATATCCCGAATACCAGGTTTACATTACAGTTCATAATAATAGCAAAATTATAGACGTGAACTAAAAGCAAAATAATTTTTCTTGTGAGAAATCACCAGATCCCTAGGATTTTATGAAAGTATAGCAGAAATAGAAGACTGAAAAGCACAACTATGAGAATAACTTATAGATATTCTCTAGAGAGGAATGTCTAGAAGAAAAAATTTTTAAAAGACAAGGAAATAATACACATGGAACAACTTTCTTTATTTTGAATTTTTAACACCGTGATTAACAGTGAAGCCTAAAATATAACAATGTATGATGTGATTATAAATGAATACTGAAGAAATAGTTAAGTCACCTGAAGTGCGAGTCAGATGCACTGAAAATTGAGGGACAAATAGTTGTAAGCCACCCATTGTGCACTCTGGGAACCTAACACAATTCCTCTGAAAGAGTCTTCTTAGTAGTTGAGCCATCTCTACAGTTCCAATATATTTCATTTGAAAGTATAAAATAATAGCAGCAGTAAACATTTTATATAGTATATATCATGTGTAATTATATAATTATATATTTTTTCAAAAGATATATATTGTATATGTTATTTATCTGAAAATATGTATTCCATAATGAATAAATTATAAAAGTAGTATAATAACCCATTAGAGGCCACAGAAAATAGTTAGATCAAAAAAACCCTAGAATAAACAGAAGATAAAAGTTTTAAAATTAAAATATAACTTTGAATCCTTTTGTATAAATTATTATTGTATAATAATTTAAATATGAATTAATAGAAATAAACTAAAATATAAATAAAAATGCTGTATCAAACGATTTGCAGACTATATATATTGTCTTTAAGATGTTCATTTCTAAATTAAGAATAAAGATAGTTTTAAAGATCAAAAATCTAAAACATCATACTTCAGTAAATTAACATATTACTTTAAAAAAAAACCCAAATATTCCTATCCAGAACCCATACATTTTAATCTATTTCAGAAAAAGCAGCATTGAGCTCAGTCAAGATAAAAATTCTTTAAATAAGCAATGCATCTTGTAATATCCAAGGGCAGCTTCTTCAAATATTCTTGTGTCTGCTCCAGCTTCGTCTCTGGTGCTATGATAAAACACTGACCAAAAGCAGCCTGGGAATGAAGGTGTTTATTTCATCTTCCAGTTCACAGTCCTTCACTGTGGGACATCGTTTTATGAACTCAAGCAGAAACCATAAGGAAACTGTGCTTCCTGGCTTTTTCTCTACCTTGCTCACAGGCCCATGGAACTACATTTTATACCAATTTCAGATCCAGGTCGCTTAAGTGGTGCTTTATGAAGCATAACATCAGGAAAGAATCCAAATTCAGAATTTGTGTTAGTATGTCTGTGATCTTTCCTTTCATAGTTCATAGCTTTATTTGTCCTTAGTAATTATATTCCCACTAAATTTCTTAACCTTCATTCCTTCTTTCCCTTCACCTACCAGTGTTTCTTTATCTCTTTCTGAATTTCTGCCTTATTCAAATCCCTATATTATTCAAAACATTTAGCAGTGACAAGGACATTATCATCATTAACAAAAGATAGTGTCCTATTTACTAACTCTTTATATTAGAAGAACTGTAACAATATCCACAAAATGTAAATGCCTTAAGATATTTTTCCTATGTATTGTAATGTTAAATACTAGCCTCCAAGACATGGTTGCTCCAAGGGACTGGAGAATCTGCATGTGCACAAAGTAATGCTATGTGATCTTGTTCCTTAATCTAAAACTATTGGTTGCATAAAAATGCTTAGAGCCTATGTTTGGACAGAATCATGGTAAGTGGAGTTTCTGTTCCCAAGCTTGTTGTCTGAGGAGGACCACAAAGAGGAAAGTAGAGAAAGGAGAGTACTCCATGGGCTAGTGAGTCATGAAGAGAGCAATCAGGAGTGAACACTTGGAGTTAAGAGCAGCTCAGATGGGACATAGTAAATTATAACTCAGGGTTATAGATAGGGAAGTGGACAAAATGCATAAAGCATAGATATCTGACCAGCTCTGGTGCTTTAAATGGTCATTATAAATATAAAAGTTGCATGTATTTTATCAGAGAACTGAATGATCAAAGGTAAGGTAGAACTACCTTTTTAAGATTAATTAAATAATAAAACATTAGTTGATTTTCCATATTTGTATTTGAAATGATTTTTGCATAAAATTAGTATATATTGATGACAAGAGAGAGACAGAGAGAGAAAGACAGAGAGAGAGAGACGGTATAGCAATCTAAATTAAATATTTCTTTTTCTCAAGCTAAGGTAATACATTAATAAATATGACATGACAAATATACGTAATATGTAATATGTAATACACTATATCAAAATTGTAACTATGTAAAATTAATATTTTGTATAAATACATCCCAAAATATTCATAAACATAGAGAGAAAGGATTGTTATTAATTTAAATTATCAATAATTGCTAGTATAAAATTTGTTAGTCTATTTCCTATTATATATTGTACCTACAAACAGCATCAAAGTCATCATAAGCATGAAGAATGACACAGTCTTATCTGGGAAATTTCTGAAGAGCATTTTCTGGTTTCTCCTTTACTGAGAGCTTCATTAAGGTTCTTTACAAAGCAAAGGTTTATTTCATACAAAGTAATGTTTTTGAGTTTTTTCTAAAGCAAGCTAGCAATTTTCATGCACGTCTTTTATACTTCTATAAGGAGCTTCTTTACACTTATAATTCACAAATAGTTTATATGTATAAATGTATAGATAAACAACATACATAGTGTTACATTTATATTACTATATGTATCATTTTATAATAAAATAGTACAAAGAATGTAATGCTATGCCTCATGTTATAGCAGAGTAAGAATATGAGTGTTTTGTTTTGTAAAGACATTAATCTGTATAGCCTTAATCTTTTACTGATTACATTCCACTAAAAAATGTAAAATTGATGTAGAAAAGGAGGAGGAAAGGTATAGAAAACCAGCACATTGAGTGTTGGTAATAATGATAAATAAGAAAGGAGTATCTCATTTTGAAATGAGATATTTCAGTCAGTCAATTTTATCGTTATTCTGAATACTGTAATAAAAGAATATTCTAGTAGGTTCTTTAGGAAAAACAGATAAATTACAAATGAGGACTAAGTCTTTTCCCATCTGTGCATTTTGCAGCCACAATGAGAAATTGGTGATTTGACACCATGGGCATTATTAAAAACAGTTTTGCCAGCTTAGCTTTCATACATAACAGATTACACTAATTATCTACTGTGGCAAATTCACAGTCTGGCTATTAACTCTTATTTACCTGAATAGACAAAATTATACATGCACCAAATAGAACCCAGCAATTTCCAAAACTAAAATAATAGGACAACAAGATGGCATTAACTGCCTATTCCGTCCTGATAACAGCTTCATTTACAACCTTGTAAATAAATAGAAACATTGTAACATATTGAGCTGAGTTTATTGATCCTGAACATTCATTCCAGTTACTTTATTCCAAATAAGTCGTAGAATTTTAAAATTTTGACCAACAATCATTTTCTTTAATTCATTGTGATCAGCATTTTTCCCAATGTTACTATTTTAGTTTTTATTGACTAAATGAAATAGAGAAATGCTATAGGATAGTATACATATATAATTGATACCTTAGTACATATTCTTCGGTAAGTTTTTCATTTAATATTTTTGATAATATATACATACTCATTGTAAAATGTACCTGTAAATAATGAAGTCATAATTTCCCACATTTCCATTCTTTTCTTTTAGGGTATCGTTTTGTGTGTGTGTGTGTGTGTGTGTGTGTGTGTGTGTGTGTGTGTGTGTGCCTATGTCTCTACATGTTAGTGCATGTTCCTTTTGACTTCAGTAGATGGAGCTGAAACAATGGAGTCATAGTTGAATACATTTCTAAGCATCACACATTTATATGATGGACAACAAACATGAACATATTATAAAAGAACCAAGACTTCTTAACCACTTAGCATTTCTCCAACTTCCCTATTCCTTTTTTCATATGAATACTCTATCTCTGCCTTCCCTACCTTTACCTATAACACTCAGGAGTTGGTTGAATTTCCTATTTTAACTTTTGAAACACTTTTTAAAGTATTGAGATATTATTTATATTTTTTTCATTTTATGCATGCTTTTATTGCTTTCTATGATACATTAGAGATGTTTTGATTAATATACATGAAGATTTTTTCTCTTTTTTAATTGAATATTTTATTTACATTTCGTATGTTATCCCCTTTCCCCATCCCCCCCAGAAACTCCCATTCCATCATCCCTCCTCCTGCTTCTATGAGGATGTGCCTCATAGAATGTGTGATATTATATTACCCTGCTTTCCCTACATCTGCAATTTTGTCATTTAATGTCAGGGTTTAACACTAATATCTTTGTAACAATATGCTTTAAAATTATTGCTCTCAATATTTTATGTCACATATTTTCACCATAACTTTTCTTTTGCATATTTTTATCTTTAATTGCCACCCACTCATTTTATTCACTCAATCTGTCCAGTTTATTCCTATAAATTTTGTTATGATCTATATACAAATAGATTCAATCAGTGTTTCAACTCAGAACTCTACTGAACTTGGGCCAATATGTGCAGGTGTTATTTACTTCTGCCATTTGATGCAAAGATTTCAAATTTAGCAGCCGGTAAACAACTCTCATGTCATTTCCTCATTTCCTATTTCCTATTTGATGTATCTTAAGTTGTCCTTCATTCTTGAATAATGTAAGTATCAATTTAACTTTTCTTTGACAATATCACAATATAGTTGATATTATTTGTCAGCTACCGCTTATTTGTATACATACAACAAAGAGGAGTTGAGAGAGGGGGGAGGGAGGGAGGGAGAGTGAAAGAAATCATCTTTGTACATTTAAAATAACTAGCCTGTATCTTTATGAATAATATATTCTTTATTAAGACATCATGTCTTAAAAGATGGTACTTTACTCTTAAGCCACTGGGATTTCACACATTATGACTGATGCAAACATCTACTAAAATAATATAAATGATTTTCCATTGATAATAAAAAAATATAATATTTTTATATTATATCATATGGTAGCTATAAAGAAATTGGTTTCTTTGTGGCATTTTTATACATCCTTTGTTCGTATTCATCTGTCTTCTCCACCCACTTTATCTTCTAGTCTCTCTTGATGAAAGGGAACCCTTTCCTTCCTCTAGTTGTTCTTCCTCTGATTTCTGGCCACATGTATTTCATCCTCTTCCCTGCCCCTTTCCCTGATTAAAACTCCTACTTTGCTGCACTGTTTATACTCTTGTTCCAAGAACAACACAAATCAAATCATGTCACACACAAATATCCACATGAAGACATAGAACAAACAATAGTATTCAGATGAGATACAGTGTGATATCCTTCTTTTTATTGAATATAGTTTTTTGTCTCATAAAATATTTTCTGGCAATAGTTTCCCCTCCATCCATTCCTCTCTGTGTCATCTTGACACAAGCAACAATCATCACAAAGATAGAAGCCTTCAGTTGAGGAAATACATCCCTCAGTGAGATCCAAATGTAGGGCATTTTCTCAATTAATGACCAAAGCGGGAGAGTCCTGCTCATTGTGCCTGGTAGTCCTGGGTTTTATAAAAAGACAGGCTGAAAAAGCCAGGAGATGCAAGTCAATAAGTAGCACCCTCTGTGGCCTCATAATCAGCTCCTGACACTTAAGTTCCAGCCTTGTTTGAGTTCTTGTCCTGACTTCCACCAATGATTGACAATGATCTCTGAGTATGAGATGAATACATATTTTCCTACATAATTTGCTTTTTTGTCATGAAGTTTTGACACAGCAATAAAAGCCATAAGTAAGACACACTCCAATCTCTCCTCTCCCACAGATGCATTCCTCTACTGTCCTCTCTTCAAAATAGAGATGATATCCAAACAGGACGAAATAAGATACAATAAGTCAGGGCAAAAGCACTTATATTGAGGTTGGACAGGACGTAGACACTTGTCTTTCTGAGTCTGGGTTAATCAGTAATGTTTTCTACTTCCACCCATTTTCCCAAAATTTTCAAAATTTATTATTTTTTTCTGAGACTTAACAAAATGCTACTGTGTGGATTTGCTGCAGTTCTACATGTTTCCATCTGTTGAAAATCTCAGCAACAGTGCAACAATAAACACAGATCTGTAGGGACTGCTATGGTAGAACATATAGTCCAATGTGTTCGTTCACCCAGAACTGATAACACTGGGTAATGTCTTACTTGGAATTGTATAATTTCTATCTTTAGTTCTTAGTGAAACTTCTGTAATACTTTCAAACTATTACTCATAATAGCACTAGTTTGCATATCCATTCCCAGGGACAAAGAGTTATTTCCCCCACATCCTTGACAATATTTGTCTTTTTTTTTCTTGATGAGAGTAGTTCTATGCAAGGGGTGATAAAATTTCAATTCAGTTTAATGTGTATTTTCCTGATGCTAATCATGTTGAACATTTCATCAAATGCTTATTAGCTATTTGAGTTTCTAAAATTTATTCAATAATTATCTCATATGCTGAGAAAATTATGTATGTGTATATTTTCCCAATTCTGTATATATTCTACATATTAATCCTCTGAAAGTGCATAATACAAAAATACCTTGCCCCATCTGTGGGTTTTCTTATTACTCTGGGGATTATTTGCTTTGATATGAAGAAGCTGTTTAATTTTATGTGATCCCAGTTGTCAACATGAAGTTTATTTTCTAAATCCCTGGAGTCCTTTAGAGGAAGTTCCTGCTATGCTAGGTTTTCTTTATAAAACTTCCATTTTCCATAAGTTTTATTAATTTCTTTGATATATTATTGATAGATTTTTGTGTTCCATGGGAGATATGCACTTAACTCGATTCTTTAAATGTGAATACTTAGTTCCTCAGATCTATTTGTTGAGGGGTTTGCTTTTTACTCAATATGTACTTTTGACACATTTATAAAACATTATGTTTGTGTAGCTTGTAGTATGTTTTACTTTTGGGTACTATGTTAGATTTTTTTCATCTTCATGCCCAGTTTTTTGACAAAATCATGATGTTTTTGTCTCTATATTTCTGAATGATATTCTGTGGTTAGATAGTGTTTTTTCTTCTAAAATTGCTTTGGCTTTTGGGGTGTCTTTTGTGCTTCCTGGTCAGTTTGGGGGACTTTGTCTTTTGAAATTTTAGTTGTTTAAAGAATGATTTTGGTTTTCACTGAAAATTGTTTTGACCCACTAGACTGGTTTTGGTAATCCACCATTGTCACATATAATTCTGGCAATCTCTGAGGATGAGAAGTCTTTCCATCTTCTAGAATCTTATTACATTTTTTTTAAAATTTTCATTTCTTAAAGCTTTCATCTTAGATATCACTCATTTACTTACATCAGTTTATTTCTAGATATTTTATTTAATGAAAAGTTTTAACTATTATGAATGAGTTTTATTCTCAATTTCTTTTTTTCAGCAGGTTTCTTATTGGAATATAAAACAAACAAATAAAATCACTAACTTAAGTGTATTTGTATCCTGCTACTACTTAGAAGATGTTTTGTTAACCTCCATACTGACATCCACAAAGGCCATGTTGTTACTCACCCACCAGCAATCCATGGGATTCATTTCTAAGACTCTTCTCCTACATCATATCTATTCCTTGACTATATCCTTTAACTGTAAAAGATGTTTTCTCAACTTATTTTCCCATAGACTTTACTATTAGGCTAGGCTGTTGAACATATATTTAAGAAATTGTTAAGCTATTCATTTGAATTTCTTCCTTTTTTTCCTTTCATAACACAATTTCTAATTCAAATATCACTTGATTTCTACCCTTTGATAACTTTAAGTATTACATTATATTTACAGATGTGGATCTCTTGACTCAAACTTTCATCTCTGGATGGAAACGCATATACTCATAGGGAGTGGTCATCTTAAATTGTTTTTCAATTCAGCTTGAGTTTTAATATAAAACCTTAATGGGATTTTAAACAGAATACTCTTAGCACAGAAAATAAATATCAGCAATTAATAAATGGTATTTCATGTAAATTAGAAGCTTTTTGTACAGCAAGAATGGTGTGACTCAAATGCTGTTTGACAGCCTACAGAATGGGAACGAGTTTTATCAGCTACATATCTAATATAGGACAAATATTCAAAATATATAAAGAACTCAAAATCCCAGACATCAAGAAAACAAATAACTCAATTTAAACACAGTAGAGCACAGAACTAAAGAGAGAATTCTCGATAGGTAACTTTAAAGCCTGAGAAACACTTAATGCTCAGCCTCTTTAGCCATTACAGTTTCAAAACTATTTTGAAATTTCATCTTACATATATCAGAATGGCTAAGATCCAAAGACAAAATATAAACAACAGTTTATGTTTGTGATGTCTAATAAGGCGAACACTCACCCATTGCTGATAGGAATGCACACTTGTATAGCCACTATATCAGTATATCGGCTCCTCATGAAGATGAGGTCTACCTCAAAATCCAGCTATACCAGTTCAGAGATTTGTGAAACAATGCTCATCCTATAACATAGGAACTTTCTGAAATGTGTTCATTGCTGCTCATTTCATAATAGCCAGAAACTGGAAACAACATAGATATCCCTCAATGAAGAATGGATAAAGAAAATGTGACGTTTTTACACTATGGAGTATTATTCAGTGAGAAAAATAAATAAATAAATAGATAAATAAATAAATAAATAAATAAATCCTGAAATTTACAGATAAATAGATAGAACATGGAAAAGTTTTCCTGAGTGAGGTGATCCAAACTCTCAGAGATCAATATGGTATGTATTCACTTATAAGTGGATAATAGCTGTTAAATCTAGATAACCAAGCTATCAACCATATTCCACAGAAGTTAGGTATAAAGTAGGCAACTAAGAGGATAGATATATCTCATAAGGAAATGGAAACAAAATAGATAGTTACAGATGGATGGGAATATTGGAATGTAAGGATCACATAGGGAGAGATAGGCAAGAGGTGAATGTGGGAGGGAATAATGGGAAAACAGCTAAAATTAAAGGCATATACGATTTCTCAATGAAATTGTTAGGTAATGGGGTAGCCGACTTCACACTCACCATCTCTTGTCACCAAATGACAGATCTAGCACCAGAATTGGGTTATATCTAGTTAAATTATTGATCAAAGAGTTCACTGGGAATTCTCAAACAACCCAAGCTACTGCCAATATAACACTTAGTCTTCCATATGTTGATACCAAGGCCCAGTTGCAGCAGAAAACACATGACTGATTGAAAATGAAGAAGTAAAGTTGATATCTATATAAAGTCTTCATCCTTAAGTTCTGGGGTCTTTAGCATAAGAAGGTACTCGATGTGCTACCAGAAGAAAAATGAAAAAACCAAACAAAGCCAGAAACTCTTTGACATATGCCTAGTGTCCTGAATACAAGCTATACTAGTGCAAGGGTGGCACAACTTGTTGGGGAAAGCAATCAATATACAAACTGACAAAAGTCCCATAAGGTAGAAAACATGCCTGACACTACTAGGTGACCTGGAAACTAACACTAGGTAGATCAGGAAAGTAATAATGCATACTTTCTTGTGTACTCCAGAATATGCCATGTTTTCATCTTCCATCATATATTTTCTTCAATGTTGGCTTATGTTTTAATTTGGTCTTGTCTTGAAAGCTTCCTCTTTCTCCACTAATTGAGAAGGTAACCTTACAATCTCAGTTGTTAGTTAACATGTTCAGGGACTGACATATTTCATTACATGTTTTTTTTTTTTTTTTTTTTTTTTTTTTTTTTGCTTTTAGGGTTACTGAAGATATATATGATATTGGCCTGAAAATTATTTTGTAAATTAACGTTTTCCTCTGGTAGCTTAACTTTTAAATTTAATTTATTACTATTTATCATTACTGTTTATTATTATTAACGTCATCATCGTGTGTATGTGTGCATGTTTATGTGTGTTCCTCTGTGTGAGTGTGTGTGTGTGTGTGTGTGTGTGTGATTGTTTGCATGTGTGTGCTTATGTGTGCATGTGTATAACATGTATCTGGGGCATGAATATGCTTACTATGGCAGGCAAATGAAGGACAAAGAACTACTTTATGGAGATGGTTCTTTATTTTTTTCTTTATGTGGGTACTGGTTGCCATATTTATGAAGTAAGACCATTGACACCCTGAGATATCTGGTATCTTGGTAGCCTTCTTAGAGTTTCTAATCCTCTTCTTCTCCTCCTCCTCCTCCTCCTCCTCCTCCTCCTCCTCCTCCTTCTCCTCCTCCTCCTTCTGCTACTACTATTTCTTCTCCTCCTCCTCCTGCTGCTGCTGCTTCTTTTCCTCCTTCAGTTTTTAATGTGCCAACTGTAAAATGGCATAGAGAGGCTCTTTCCTGGCATGTTCCACAATTTACTTTCCAGGCAGGTCATGTAATGTGGAAGACAGCAACTCTATACTGTTCTAGCTGGGGTAATTCTGCTGTTGAATTTGCCATCCCACATATTCACATCACACCAATATTGCAGAATAGTCTTGCTTGTGGTACTGTGTAACTTTAATTTTTTAAGTCTATTTTTAATGATGGTACTTAGGTACTTTAAACCCTCTTTTAGTCTACCAACCATCAGAGGTATTGGAAAATAAAAGATACAAGGAAGTCGACCTGTATAAAAATGGTTCTTTGGAGCAAATCCTATCTGTATTTTCAGGAAAATAGCAGTTCAGTCCACAGGTCAGCAAGGCAGCTTGATACACTTACAAACACTTCAAATATATACCAACAATCCAGTTCAGTAGAGCTGGGTACACCCTAATAGGAACAGTAAAGCCTCAGCCAAATCTGAAAGAGTCAGTAGGCAGGACCATTGCCAAAAGGAATGCCAAAAACAGTTCTTGGCTGTGCCTCTCTCAACAAGGGGAAGATCAGCAAAGACACAAGATTAATAAGCGTTGTACAGCTTGTTCTACCACCAAGTCTCCAAGCCAAGCCCAGTTTCCATTACTGCATGTTAAGTCCTAATTATACTCCCTCCAAATATCATGTCCTCCACTGGTCTTGTCTCAGCTTGTGAGTCTTAACAAAACTCCACCTGAGTTTGTCTCAGCTGACATTACTTTCCCAATCAGCACAAGTCCTTGCACGTGGCAAGAAGGCATGGCACACCACCAGAAGTTTTTTGGTGTGTTTCTCTTTATGGAGTCCCAACAAATGGAGCTCAACTACATGATGTATGGTGAACCACTACATTTGTGTTATTAGCAAAAATCATTCATCATGTGTCCTTTCATGTTCTTGCTTTAGTAGAACATCTTTCCATCTGTGTCTGTTTTGGTGAAACATTATTCCATGAGTCTGCATTAGCTTTTCATCTGTGTTGGTTTTTGCAGAATATTCCTTCACATGTTTGCTTTAGCAAATTATCATTTTGCTTGTTTCTGCTTCTTGAAATCACTCCATTATGTGTTTGCCCCAGCAAAACACCATCCAACTCAACTGACTTTCCAAAGAACCCTTCAGTTTCTGCTACAGTACTGAGACATGTCAAATACCTTTGTTACAACTAAAGAACACCCTCTCCTTCAATTCTTTTTTCCCCAAGACTTTGGATTGTTGTTTTTGATCCTAATTCTTCATTGTCAGATCACATAGAAGTAGTTGTGAGTCCATCATTTTACTCAGATCTCTGAACACCAATTTTAAAAATTTAAGAAGCATGAAAATTTGGTAATCCATCCAGGATCTTATGGCATTGCTGTTTATTCTTAAAATTGTTCTACATTCAAATCTTTGAATTACTTAATTATTTACAACAAAATTCTCACATGTAAGTCCTGTGTCTTCAGATACTTTTATATGTAACAGTAATTATCATTTACCAAGTCTTTCCCATCTAAAAGTAAATATTGCAAGACAGTTTCATCTTCTCAATTGTTTACATTGCTTTTTCACATATTCACCTAATGTCCTCCAATTAGTATAAGGAACAGTATTTTATCTGATGGTAGGTTTTTAGAATTACATTTTTGGATCATATCAAAGAATAAATGACTCTTGAAAACCATAATTTCCTCTGTGCTAAGATTTGAGAGTAAATAGTTTAATGATGCCAAGTGTCATATACTTTGCAAAGGAAGGCAATTATGGGCATCAATATGTATATAAAATTCAGATGATTAGATCAGGTTAAATTCTTCTACATAACAGCTAACTAGATAAAGAAGTAATTATTGGTTTTAGCCCTTTCAATTTGTAATCAACTGTAAATGGGTGATATGGATCATATCTTCCTTATAGTGAATCATACATAGGAAGAAGCATGGTCCCACTATCCACAACTATGCTAGGGTCACCATCTATCAGCTGGTTGCATCTCACCAAATTATGCTTGAGCTCAGGCTGTTTTTCTTTTCTAAAATACGATGTAGTATTTACATGACTGTGAGAAACAAATTGTTTATTAAGGCATGGAAGGTTATTGTTAAATATTGTTTCATCAAATTCTTAGCTCTTTCCTAGCCCAGATGGATTTTTTCAAACTAATCCAAGAAATATGACAAGTGCCAAATTTATAACAAATGGAAAGCAAAAATATGATATTCCAGTCAATATGTCAAGCTGAACAAGCTACTGTAGACATCTATTTAATCAAATACTAATATTTGTTTCGGTGGGATGTTGGTGTGATTGGTGTCTATAATAAGTTGATTTTAAGAATCAAAATGATCCAAGAAAATCTGGATAGATAGGATTACAGCATTTCAATGGAGGTAAGAACAGAGCAGAAACTTTTGTACACTAAAAATAAGTACTGCTATTGACACGTCTTCAAATATTTTCATGAGATCCAGTCTGTCATTTCTGACAGACTCCTAGTTGATTTCCGTTTTTGTAATCACCCCACACATAACAGGTATATATAAAGTGTGTGTGTGTTTGTGTGTGTGTATGTGTTACTAAAACAAAAAAGAAGCAAATGGAGCTAGGATGTTAGCTTAGTGAGTTGGCAATGAGCTTACCCTACGTGCATAAAAATCAGAGTTAAATATCCTGAACCCACAACAAAAGAACTGAATTTAGTGTTAGGTATGTGTTGCCATAAAAATTTAAAATGGTGGCACCCAATCTGGCTTGCTCTTAATCACCTTCCATCTTCTCTACTAGACAAGGCCCGAGGCCATGAGCAGTGGCATGTTCTCACTGTTGCTTAGCTCAGGCTGCCTGCTCAGGCAGGCCAGAAGTAGCTGCCCTGGCACCTACAAGACACCAGCGTGGAAGATGGTTCTGCCAATCTTCTATACTGTCTCCACAAGGCTGGGCTTAGCCCAGACCATCCCATCATCCACACAGGCCTGGTAGAAATGAGACTCTAATGCTTAGATTATCCAAAGGCTTTTTATGTTTGGTAATGCTCAATAACAAGATGCCCACACAATTGGAGATATTTCTCAATTAACTAACTTAGATATAAGTTGTTACTCAGCACTGCTCTCGATCCAAGCCTGGGTCTCCATTCTCCTACATCTCTGCCTCCCTCTGCTCCTCCTCTTCCTCTCCTTACTCCTCCCACATTAACTCCTCCCTACTTGAGGGGAAATGGGAAATTTCCCTGCTACATGTCACTCTTCCTGTTAAAAACAAAACAAAACAACAACAACAACAAAACACCGTTTCTCTCAAAATACAATTAGTGCACAACTATACAAATTTGTATCAGTAAGGCACAAGATAGACCTAATACCCAGTCCATCAGTCCCTCATTTTTTTGTCAACTAAACAGAACCTATGTTATCTCTCCTAACTAAAAGTCTTAGTTCTGAACCTGGCTTATGTCCAGGCTTTAGAATAAATGTCAGCTGAAAACCATCCTCTCAAACCTTTTCTCTCAAAGTAAATAGTCTGAGTTGGCTATGAGACTAAAAGTCTTCAACCCCATTGGAAATACAGAATGACAGAATTAATGGAAGATATGGAAAGCACAAAAGATAGCTTCCAAAACTTAACCAATTTATAGAGACCACTGAATGTTGGAGCATCTGGTCTTCAGCCTTCTGGCCCAGGATCATCTGACAGACTTAGTAATGCAGAATTTTTAAGGGCTGATCACTCTGTCTTGGCAGATATAATCAGTCTACTATTTGCAAGTGTGTCCTTCTTCTGGACAGTATACTGTCTGTAGATGAAAAGAGGCAATTCTTGCCTAGTGGCTGTCTCACCACAACTGGAGTAACTCCAAATATGCTCAATTTCTTCTTAGAATCCAAGACAAGGAACCTTAACAAAGAATTATTTGTAATATCACTTCTGTGGGCTTCTGAAGTTTTTGAAAACCAACTATCTATGTAAAGCAATCTGGACTGTGGTCCATTAGATCCTCTCAGCTATTTCTAATTAAAACCTAGAAAACACCCTAACAATAAACTCAGAGCCCTGAATTTGTTATTAGGCTCTTAACTCACAGGCTAACCATCACAGATCAGTTTTTTTAAAAAAAAAAAAAGCTAAACAATGACTGGGTTTAAATAACTGTACCCACCAATTTTGACTTAATAGAAGAAAATATACCAATGAAACCCTTGAATTTGAAATCAAAATAAATGTAGTACCATTTAAGAAATTATAACTTCAGCTTAGTAACAATTATACAGATTTCTACTAAATAGGTTATGCCTATGTAATCAATTTTAGCTATTCCTCCCTGTTCCAATAAAACCATTACTTTCCCCTAGAAAGACAGCCTAATATTAACCACCTCAGTCCCCAATCCGAGGGAATTGGGGCGCTGACTCTTCACTACCTTCTTTAAGCTGAATTTGTGTGTTGAGATATTAGAAGAGGGGTGAGGAGAAGAGTAAACTGATAAGCCTCTGATATCTGAGTCTTCAATGCATCCAGCTGAAATTCCAGGACATCAGAGGTTCACTTGCTTGATGAGTAGACACATCAAGGCTGTGTATTCTGCAATATGCAATTCTCAAAACAAATTTTAATATCAAGATAATTTTTTGTTTGAATTCTGGAATCTAGTCTTATGGTGGCCTGCCTCTGTCATGTCTAATTCATATATTTCTAGGGGGTAAAAATACCCTAATCGTCTCTTCTAAAAACATACAAACAAAATCTTTAACCCAAGATAGCATATCCTTGAGCCAGAAACCAGAAAAAAACTTTATCTTGACCTCTTTCACAGAGGAAAAATATAACCACAAAACTGAAAATCACACCCACTTTGAAAATAAAATCTTTTTAATAACTAAAGTGCTGTATGTGGCTATTCTCAAGCATTTTCTATTTTGCCAAGCAGGAAATGAACCCAGAATTCCTGTGGGGCCCACATTAGACAGAACCCAAATCTCCTGTGAGGCAATATAACTTTATATCATCTGAATACACCTGATTTACACTACCTTTCTGTTCGGCTCTCTGTCAGATCAGAACAGTCTCAATTTTAACACTGTAATCTCTACTCTAGAGTCAGTGACAATTTTCCCTATCTTAACTAAAGTACTTGTATGTGCCTATTCTTAGCCTTTCCTATTTTGTCAAGCAGGAAATGAACCCAGAATTCCTATAGGGCTCAAGATAAATAGAACCCGAGGATCCTGTGAGGCAAAACAATTTTATATCCTTTGAATACATCTGATTTACACTATCTTTCTGTTTGGCCCTATGCCTTTAACAGTTTTTTTTTTTATTTATACCATCTATCTGTTTGGCTCTGCACTCCAAAACAGCCTCCACTTATACACTGTACTCTCTACTCTAGAGAGTACAGTGAATTTTCCCTATCTAAGTTCCAAATCATGGGCGAAGATCTTCACGTGATTCGGACAAATCTGTTTATAAATCTTTCCTAAAAGCAAATAATCCCTATATTGTAACTGCTTCACAACGGAGGTTTATTTACTTAGCTCTCTTGACTCAGAGAAGCTAATAATGTATACCTATCTAGGCACAGAGCCACAGACAGATTTTCTCTACCTATCTTTGTTCCAATCTGCAGGTGAGATTCTCTACATGAGTCAGACAAAACTGTTTTTAAATCTATCTTAAAAACAAATAATCTCAATTTTAATTCACAGTTCAAATCTCTCTGTCATAGAAGTAAGCAAGCTACTTCCTTCTTTTCTTAACAAAAAGCAACCTGTGTTTCCTCACAGCAGAGGAAAAACATTTTTTTTTTTTTTGTTCAAGGGTTCTGTGTTAGGAGTCACATAACTTATCTCAGCGTATACTAACTCACTTTATTTTTTTTAAAAAATACAACTTTTACTCTCAGGTGAAATTCTAATGAATTTGTGACCAATGTTGGGTGCCATTTTGTTAAATGAGATATTTAAAATGGCAGCTCCCAATCTAGCTTGTTCTTAATCAGTCCCGATCTTCCTGACTAGCCTAGGCCTAAGAATACAACACTGCCATCACTGCTGCTTCCACCTCCACTGGCTCAGGCAGGCCAGAACGATTGCCCTGGCACCACAAGCCACCAGTGTGGGAGATGGCTCTGGCAATCTTCCATGCTGTTTCCACAAGGCTGGAATGAGCCCAGACCATTCCACCCTTCCACTCGGTACCCAGTAGAAATGAGACTCTAAAGCTTAAAGATTAAACAAACTCCTCCCAACTTTGGGGGAAAGTTTCCCACTACAGGTATGCTTACTCCCAGGAAGCAGAAGGTTTTGGGACTTGCTGGTCCATCATTAGTTTACTTTGTAAGTATGAGTACAGGAAAACTTTGCCTGAAAACTGGAAAAAAATGAAACAAACAAAAAGAAAGAAAAGGTAAAAATTGTTAACAGTGCATGAAGAACAACATTCAAGACTGTCCTCTAAGTTTCATATGTATATATACACACATGGAAGTGCACATTAGCCCATATGTATACTTAATTATACACGTGTGTAGCTTTTGCATAAACACAGGACCACATATTAGTGAATACACACACACACACAAACACACACAAACAACAACCAACTAAACAGCTAATTGGCCAAATAACATTTAGCAATTCCAGAATAAATATTTTCCTTTTATTACAGAAGTACTATTTAAGGGAACAACACTGATAGGGGTAAGTTAGTACTAGCTTCTATAATGAAGAGTACAAAAATCTTACTTTTGGTATAGTTTATTGAAAACAGTTTTAAATATTTTTTTCAAAATGGGCAAGATGGCTCAAAGAATAAATGTGTTTGCTGTTCAATCTCTATGACTTATGTGATGGATATATATATATTGGATATATATATATATATATATATATATATATATATATATATGAAAGATACAGATAGAGATATACAGATGATAGATAGATAGATAGATAGATAGATAGATAGATAGATAGAAACACAGACAGATGGTAGACAGACAGAAAATAGTTCAATTGAGGAATTATGATTGATAGAATATTCATAAATTCCATAACATAAGTCTTTTAAATATAGTTAAGAAGCAAATAAAATCAGAAGAAAAAACTCAAAAGTATATTAACACCAAACTCAGATTCAGAGAGTTTCCACAAATCTTGTCCTGACTTCTGTTTTGCTTAGAAATAGATACATGGAGTGAAGCAGTGACTAGGGAGGAAGAGGCAGACATGAGATGTCACTGCTCTCACAGACAAGTCAATTATCTAATATTCAATTTCATTTTGGATATAATAATGGTAAATGTAAGAAAGGCAGTAACAACATTAACAGTAAACACCAATGATAATATACTAACTTAACACTGGAATTCTTTACTTTTATATCTATCAGGCTACTGAATTAATTTAGTTTCACAAGGTCATGTCATAAATGCTCTCCTTTCATGAAATGGAAAATATAAAATACTAGCAACCATTGGAAGATCTCAATATAAAATGCTAACAACATCGGTCATAACTTCATGAATAAATACTTCTATGACAGAAATTGCATCACATTTAAGTGGGGAGAAGTCAGAGTTAAGTCGGAATATCTGCCCTGATCCCTTTTATATTGAAAATCATGGAATCTTTACTAGTGTCTTGACTGTCTGACTTCCCAAAGACTTTAAATGTTAAATCACTGAACCTCTATGCTCTCAAAGGAAAAAAAATGACTTTCTAATTTAATTCCCACATTTTCTGTTATACTGGCCATTGCCATATCTCTTCTGTGAATTTATACAATCAAAGAATCTTGGAACCTGAGATAACTCAACTTTAGAAGGTTTTAAAGGTTAAAAGCATAGAGTGATTTAAGTATTTAGAGGAGTAAAGGAGTGTTTTCTGAAGCACAGAAATCACTCTAAGTTATTCAAAGGCTTCCTTTTCCTAAGGGCAGCTTAAATAATTGGATTCACGGATATCTGAATCACTGGCTGGGTGTAGGGAGGAACCAATGTCACTTTCAATATTCATTCTGAAATATTTGCTCCATTTTACCACTTCAGTTAAAATGAATTTTTGACAGAAATAAATACTATATACGCAAAACAAGACCTTGGGGAAATTATTTTAACAACATGCAAATGTATATCAATAACCTCAGAACATAACATATAGTAAATTTAAGAGAAATTACCACTTAAGTCACTGTGTTTAACAGTCTATTTGAATAATTACTCCATTTAATTCATGATGAAAAGTTATATTTTTATTATGAAAATAATATCAAATTTGGTAGAAATATGAATTATATTGGTATATATATGTTAAGATCCTAAATAATGAAAACTGTTAATTATAAAATTAACAGAGTAAAAAATTATAAAAATAAGATGAGTAAAGTAACTTGAGTCAATTAATGTTTTATATACAATTATCTGACATAAAAAGAAATATATCTATATCTTAGTTGATTCATATTGTATCAATTTTATACAAGGTGTATCATTATCTTTGGATGTCTTAGATAGCTGAGGAGATTAGAAAGCAATGTAGAACAGTATGGAATTGTAAAAAGAGGATAGACTAGGGACAAGTGTATCTTACTACAAGGGATTCTTGTAAAAACATCGAATCATAGATTGATAGGTCAAACTATTCCTCAAATAAAGACAATAAAGTGCTAAAATCTTGGGTAAAACCAATTTTGTATGTGGAACTATTCCTCAATTAAGAAAAGACAATGAAGTGGTAAGATCTTGGACAAAAATAATTTTGTACAAAATAATTGAACATTTCAGTTCCAATATGTGGAGAATTTTATACATGAGTATGCAAATCACTGCCACCTCTCCCTCACTATTTTCAACACTTCACCCTCTACTGCATCCTGTGGCCTATGCTTCCTCTCATGTTTATAACCTTATAATTCTTTAATTATTGTTGTTACGTATCTATTACCAATATATGTATCATCACTCTTTAAATAATGTGATGTGCATACACACACACACACACACACACACACACAAAACTGCTGAGTAAAGTTAAGTTGCATATGGATACCTGAAAGACAGAAACTCTAAAGTAACTATAAATCCTGACTAGGAATAGCAGTGTAAGATAAACCTCTCTAAACAGACAAAATGTTCAGTGGCTGAGGAATTTGAATTAAAGAAGTTACGGTTCAACTGAATCATGTATTTAGTTAATAACACTAGTAATTCTGCTGCAACTGCTCACATCACAAAGAAAAATGTTGGCCCAGCAATGTATTTATATGCTGCTTGTGGAGACATGAATCAGAAAAGCAGCACACAGTACACTGGTCAATCAATCATGCTTGGCCAAGAGGGAAATAAGAGCTAAATAGCAAACTGGTAAACTGTCTCTGTGTCCTTGTTACCCAGAACAGTCAGGATTATTCACAAAGGTACTCCGTGTATAATTGAACTTCACTAAAAATCATTATGTCACACATCAATCATGTGATTTGTGACACATATTAACTTTTCACAGCCAAGATGGTCTTCATTCAATGAGATTCATTTATTATGGGCAGCTAATTAACTATATGTGCAACTACTTTTTATATATTCATTAATATATAAGATAGTGTTTTTACTAGATTAAAATGTAAAAGTAAATGTTAAATGGTCATATATATGTGATGAAAAAGAAAAACAGTGATTCTGAACGTAAACTAGAAAAGAAACAGCAGAACATTAGTATTTACTGACTGTTTATTTTAATATCCCTTCCATGTAAGAAACTACATTAGGGAAAATATTATAAAGACAGATGGATAGACAGGACAATTTAAATCTGGTAAGCTGCTCTATCGATGAGTTCTTCTATCTGACTTGTTGACAATATATTTTCAGGAGACTTTGAAATAAATTTGGAAAGATTTTCTCTCTATATCAATTAACTTTATTACAATAGATTCATATACTATCTTCTTGATTAGAAAAGTTAAATACTTCAAAATGAAGTACTAATTTAATCAAGGTGAATGGAAAGTGTGATTATGTTAAATTATAAAAGAAATATCATCCAAATCTAATATGATTTAAAATGCATTACTTTAAAAGACAAAACATAGTCAAGCAGTGGTGATGTATGCCTTTAATCCCAGCACTTGGAAGGCAGAAGCAGGTGGATTTCTGAGTTTGAGGCCAGCCTGGTCTACAGAGTGAGTTCCAGGACATCCTGGGCTACACAAAGAAACCCTGTCTCAAAAAACTAAACTAAACTAAACTAAACTAAAATAAAATAAAATAAAATAAAATAAAATAAAATAAAATAAAATAAAATAAAATAAAAAAATAATAAAAGACAAAACATGCCTAATTAGCACATATTAAATGTTTACCAGATAATGGCTTGCATTAGTATTAACCAACTGAATATTAAAAAATAGAAGATATAGCTTTCTTTCTCAGAGGGTACAGAATATAACATCCTGGTGATGAGTTTAAGATTGCCAAAGCAGAACCTACATTAGATTTACTGAAATTAAAGAAGAACAAGGTTTCCTTTGCTGTGAATACTTGGTATAAAATATATTTTCTACTTTCTCATCTGCAACCTCTCAAGAAGCTCCTCTAGGAAATATAATTTGGTAATTAAGTTGAAATAAATTGAGATTTCATGCTCAGAGTAAATTAGCAAATTTTTGTCAAGCATCCTATAAAGAATAAATTTCAATCCCTCAAACATGAAAGAGGAATTGAACCAGTCTAAGTGTCCATGATTCCCCAAATTATGATATCCCAGACACAAATAGTATGCAAAAACAAAAGGAAACTTATCCTGCAGAAGGTCAGCATACTGGGGTCTATCATTTACCAAGATGGAGACAACCAGGTGAATTTAAAGTAGATTAAGGGAATTCTAGTGAAAGGTAGGTGACCTTGATCATAATAAGTTAGCTCAAACTCTAGAGGTGCCTAGGTCTTTGGGATTGTCTAGGGCTCTGAAGACATTCCTAACCATTGCTAAGGAATGGGGAGCTGTAATCTGTTGCTGGGGAAATCTAGAGACTGTTGTTGACTCAACGTCCTTGCCTCAGGCCAGATGGTGGGGCAGCTTCTGATTAGCTGCCCACAGGCCAGAATTTTTCCAGTAATTTGCCTGGACTTGCCCATTTCTGAGAAACAGAGATCTAGGCCTATTCTTCTGAACTGCCAGTTTGAAACCTGTCATGGAATCATCCTGTTTCAGTCCTCTCATCAAGAGTAGAGAAAGGCCTTAAGCTCTGAAAGCATACATGCAGCAACATAATACCTCCAGAGAGTCAACTTCTCCTAAATTTACCCATATCATTAGTGTCTTAGCTAAGATTTGATTGCTGTAAAGAAATGCCATATCCCTGGCAACTCATAAAGTAAAACATATAATTGGGGCTGGATTATAGTTTCAGAAGATTACTCCATTATTTTCATAGAAGGAAGCATAGCAGTATGCAGGCAGACAGAGAACTAGAGAGGTAGTTGAGAGG
This sequence comes from Grammomys surdaster, assembly GCF_004785775.1. Lineage (NCBI taxonomy): Eukaryota > Metazoa > Chordata > Mammalia > Rodentia > Muridae > Grammomys > Grammomys surdaster. The sequence goes on from NW_021620984.1 coordinate 3,598,744, forward strand.
TCTACATCTGGATCAGCAGGCAACAGGAAGTGACTGTGAACCACTGAGCCTGTGTTTGAGCTCCTGAGGCTTCATAGCCAATCCCCTAATGACAGACTTTCTACAACAAGGCCACACCTACTCCAACAAGGTCACACCTACTCCAACAAGGCCACACCTACTCCAACAAGGCCATAACTTCTAATAGTGTCACGCCCTATGGGGCTAAGAATTTTAACACGTGAGTCTATGGAGGTCACTTCTATTCAGACCTCAACAGTACAATCACCAATGGGGATCACGTGTTCAAGTATATGAGTAAAGAGCAAACGTCCTGATTTAAATTGTAATACCATCCTTTGGAATTTAAAAGTGTGCATTCATCTTGTAATATCATGAAATTCTGACACACATATAAACACCAGATAGTGTGTGCAGGGAGAGGAATATGTAAGGATTCAGAGAGCAGGTGAACATCCATGGTCACAAAGCTCACAATAGATGCCTCGAAAGGATCTAAACTTACTGTCATATTGTTGCGTCAGGAAGTAATCATGAACTCCAAAAAGACCACCAAGAAGCTGAATCCAATCCGATTAGAGTCTCTTTAATCAAGCTTGAGCTTGGGGTCCCCTCCAACCGTGACACAGTAGAAAGGTAGAGCCCTGAGCCTAGTTTTAGGCAAACATTTTTAGACATAAGAAAGGGGTATCTAGCCTGGTACACTTCGAACTGGGGGCCATTATGGCTTTTACCATAATTGATTGGTCCTGGGACCCAAACCATAAACTTAACTTCTGCTTTCCTCCTGATTGATGGTTTTTAGGAAGTAAAGTGCCAGAGGCAGGCTTGTAACCTGGGGGTGCAGATTTGTTGGGAAATAACCTGGAATCTAGTGCTAGGCAAAGGTTTTGTTGTGGGGTAAACTGAAAACTGATATTAGGCACAGATCTTGTTGAGGAGTAGCCAGGAAACTGGTGCTAAGTACTAGCCTGTTAGTTAACTTGAGTTCTACCTTAGGTCAGGTTCTCTAAGATAAAGTTTGAACCCAAAAGATTTGGACTCTCAATATCAGTCTTGGCATTCTGAACCCCTGCTCTGGGAGTACATAATTTTTACTTATTTAAGTTAATCAGAAATTAGATAAATGTTAAGGCTGGATAACCACTGCCTGTCTGATATTACAGTAGTCATTTTGCCTTATGCCTCCTGCCAGCCATCTCCATTGTTAACAAGGAAATTTTCTTATGTACTGTTACTAGGAAACTTTCTCCTGCCAGAATTGATTGTAGACTCTGTTATGTTCTATGCTTTGGTGATCTTGGAAACTTACCAAGCACTTGTCCTACTTTAGATCCAATCACAGTACAGTTTAAGTTCCCAAGAACTCCTGGGTAACTGACAACCAGCTTGGCAAGTCATAAAATGAATGCTAGGCAAATTATCAGTTGAATAACGTAACCAATTGCAATAGGACAAATGTACTACAAAGACATGTTCGAAGGAAGGAAGTACCCTATTCCTAACCCCTGATTGAAGAAATGACTTGGCACAGATATTTTTGGATTTCAGGCTTAAAAACTCTATAGCATTCTGACCTGGGGTCTCAGGCTCAGCTCCTGAATCTGACTTGTATCCCTAACTGACTAGTTCTGAGTTGTGTATCAAATAAATTATCCCTGTTAGACTGAGATTTGTGTCTGTTCTGCCTCAGTCTTGCTAGTGTTGGGATTGTAGGCTTGAACCACTAAACTAAAAGGCCTCATGTTAGTCATGAAAATGATAATCTACAAAGTTGCTGCAAACACTCAACTAGCAAATATCTAATATCGCTTTTAGGAGAAGTATAGGAGTACCCTGCTGCCAGCATCTGATCATTGATTATTTTTCCAATAAATAAACGATTCTACTGCTTAGTATGTGGAACTTGCTATCTGAAACTTCTTATATAATAAATATTGTTGACCAAAAAGCATTAAATTCTTATCCCTGAACATTGACTCTTACTGAATCCAAGCATACATATGATTTTAGTTACTTTATATTGCTTTGATAAAAACACCATGATCAAACCATTTTGGAAAAGGAAGAATTTATTTAGGACTGATTGGTCCACACTGATAGGAGTCAGTCATCACAATGATGGGGAATATAGTAACAAGTAAATAACATGTTGCTAGAATATCACCTGAGAGTTCATATCACAATCTACAAATAAGAAGCAGAGAAACACAGAGTTGGTGGGAGGCTTTTGAAACTTTAAGCCTGCACAAGTGGTACACTTTCTCCAACAAAGCCACATCTCCTAATCCTTTCCCAAATTGCCAAGAGCTGGGGACAAAATATTCAATATCGACAATTTAATGGATATTCAGTTTATTTGAACTGACACAACCACAATGTGTCTCTATAAGACCTATCTCAGCCAGCTCTTAATATGGAAAATCTATGTGTAGGAGGAGCTAAGGTAAGAGGAGTAAGGAGAGGAAGAGTAAGAGTAAGGAGACAAAGAGGAGGAGGAACAGGAGGGGCTAGGAGAGGGTGAGAGAGGAGAGAGAGAGGAGAACAGGGAGGCAGATGTTCACGTGTCTGTAGCAGTCAAAGGTAGTTGGTATATCTAGGTTGGGTATTGGGTTACACTTCTGATTGTATGGGCATCTTGTTACTGATCATTACCAAACACATAAGCTTTTGGATAATCAAAGCTTTAGAGTCTCATTTGTACCGAGCTCACATGGATGGCGGGATGGTCTGGGCAATGCCCAGCCTTACAGAGACAGTGTGGAAGATTGTCAGAGCCATCTCCCACGTTAACGTCTCGTGGGTGGCAGGGCTGGTGTTTCTGGCTGGCCATTTCTAGCTGTGGTGCACATATGGCATCTGGCCACAGAACATGGCAGCTGAACTAGGCAGAGCTGCTGGAGCTTAGATAGTCAGCATGACCGGCAGCTGATTAAATAACTACTTCAACATCTCAGCACTCAACTTTTCCCTTAGAGGCTATTTTAAATATTAAAATAAGCCCAAACATGTAGATATGAAGATGTGACAGTAATTAGGCTAGGAATGAGCACTTGCCGACAGGATAAAGACTGAACCATGAAGATGGATCATGGTCACCTTACTTTCTTTCAGCTGTCAACATGCATATTGGGAGACTCAAATTTTTTGACAATGATTATATATCTGCAAAAAGCTTGAAAATATCCCAATTTATTGAATTAGTTGTGACAAATTTTATCAGCAATAAGTTTTCAAATACAAGGTCCAGAATAATGAGAAAATACTTTATTGGTTTTTATTTCTCATTAAATTGTAATTTATCTGTGATTCTTACAATTTATATCATAGAAACTATTGTTTATTGATAAATCTTCTTTATTCATTCTCCTACAAGCAAATATCTGCTCTTTTTAAAGAAAAGTGAAATTCAGTTGTCTATTTGTGAAGATGTTTATAGTTATGCGTATAAAATTCATTTTGTCACTTGAATTATTACTTTTATGTCCCATGAGTCTTTGAACCTTTCAGTAAATGGATTTGGGCTTAGACTTAATTTGTGCTTCTTTTGAGTTCTACGTGATGGATCCATTAACTTTCCTTAGGAGCTAAACCATTTTTGAAGCACTATACATGAGTGAAGGTACAAAAAAATATTTCTGAAACCTTGTGAGAAAACTCAAAGTAAACAAGGCAAGAGTCTTCCTATCTCTGTTCCTCCATAACATGGGTGGTTCTTGGAATGTGCTTTCACTCCCACTCTTCCTCCAGGTGTATTAAATAGAAAAGACAGACATGAGTTTACCTACACCAGTGTTCTTCACACACCGCTATGAAAAATATGCTTTTGCTCTGTGTGGCTTGCTCGTATGGTGATATACTCAGGTAACCTTTCTTAACCCTCCAGAGTTTAAATTGTCTGATGCTCTGAATGGTGGCTACGGCACAAGACTTCAGTCTGCCATATTTTTTAGTCCTGTTCCTTAGGTTCATGCTGCCATTAGAGAGTTAAACAAGCAGTCCCGCAAATCAGGGACTAGAAGTCAGTGATGATGTAGAAGGGTGGGGACCCTCACAAAAGGACTTGAGTAATTATAATGGAGCAGAAAACAGGGAGGGCTTTCCTTATGCTGAGATGTGCCTCTTTTTTTTTCACTTTTGTTTTTGTTTTTAAAGAAGAGCACAGGTATTGAAATCTCAACCATGAGATGGCTTGCCCATTGTTTGTGGTTATAAACCTTGGTTTCCAGAAAAAGGAACATTAGATGATGAAGTATGAGACATAGTCTAAAAGAATAAGCTTGATAATCAAACCTTAAAAATGGTAAAAGAAGCAAGAGAGAGAGAGAGAGAGAGAGAGAGAGAGAGAGAGAGAGAGAGAGAGAAGGCATGCTGGTAACAACTCTCTCAGCTCCCTTACTGTATCCTCCTTTATATGTATGTATCCTCTATTGACTTAAAGGAACCTTGAAGTATGGGATGAGGAATCTGATAACTAATATCATTTTAAATTCTTTCCACTTTTTTTAATGAAAATTTAGGTGAGTCTAGGAAAAAAGTTAACTATACAACCTAGGCAAGCAAGAGTACATCAGGGAAGAAGACATTTGTTTATCCGGCCTCATGAGCTTCACTTCATATTTCACGTGCAATTTCAGCAAAATCAAAATATACACCTTACTAACCACTAAATTCTCTGTTTTGAAACTCTAGGAGAAGAGTTGGCATTGGACAGGACCTTGTATATTTTCTCAAGGGGAAAGAAAAGAAGAACAGCTATTTAAATTTAGACTAACACAGGCATTTAAGTATCATGTCGATAGTTCACTGCCTTTAAACTTATTTTCCTAAATAAACTGTTTCCAAAAATATTATAGCACAAGAGGATAAAACTTTGGGATCTATCTATATACACCATAAGGGCCATAAAATAGTAAACATCTAACCTTACTCTTCTTGCTCAATCAGTAAATCAGAGAAAGACCCAATCTCAATATTCATATGAGTTTAATCCTTTCTGCATTATCTTACCCTTAACTATGAACCAGTAAGAGTGTTACATAACTGTATTGATTTTCAAATACCATTCACTTGTTACTATGGAAGGATAGGAAATCATTATTGAGCTGGCAAAATATCAGATTTTCTCATACAAATTGAATTTGTGATCACAAAAATGGTTCAACCTTCTTCCATTCCACAGGCAAATACTATTTTATGGATAGCTTATCTAAAGCATAGCAGGGTTTCATGGTCCAGAAATTTATCTATTAAAACTTCTTTTTCTTCAGAAAGGAAAGGTTAAACTTGCTGTTTTCATTAACCTAGTATGGTTACGTTATAAACCCTTAAATATTGTTAAATATTGTTTCAGATTCTGCTTATTATTTCTAGCAATAAATCCATACTCATGCACACTCTAGCTCCCTGGTGTTATTTTAGAAGGAAATGAGCAAGCAGTTGCATTAACTTTCCCTATTTTAACTTCCCCAGATGAAAACTGAGAAGGGTTATGCATCTGTCATTCTAGATGGATATATTAAATCACTGTAGATTCCTCTCTAGCTCATCCAGTGTTGGGGTATCAAGGATGACTGTAGCGGGCAAGGTGACAATGGAAGTCACCAGAAAAATAGCTAAACCACGGCTAAAGAGAGAAAAAATTACCTGTGGTTCATGTGTCCACTGAAAGCCATATAGATGTCACTGGAGACCATATTGAGTTTCATGATCCAAAGGCCATATTATTGTCTGTGGCCCATACAGCAACTGAAAACTGTGTTAATATCTGTGGTCTTTAGTATGATTCAGGACCATCCTGAGCTCCCTGGTCCATGTACTCACCAGAAATCCTGTAGAGGTAATTTATGGTACATTATTCCACTAAATGAAAAGAACACAGAAGCTTCTTTCCCAGTGGTATAGCTGACTGCAAACTCATGGTAGAATGAGAGACATAGAAGGTCTCTTTGCAAAAATAAAGGAAGAAAGAAAGAAAGACAGAAAGAGAGAGAGAGAGAGAGAGAGAGAGAGAGAGAGAGAGAGAGAGAGAGAGAAAATAAATATTCTAGACAAAAATAATTGAAGAAAACTCTTAAAGTTGATAGGCATGCTGAAGTATAGATCTCCACAGTTGATGGCTTCAGGCAGGAGTGTAGTTGAGGAAGAACTCAGTTTTCTTTCTAAAGCTGGGTTCTGAGTGTTTGATCACGCTCTAGCTCTACTGAGTATATTACCAATACAAATTAGACGTCCCTCCTCCTTCTCCTCCTCCTCCTCCTCCCCCTCCTTCTCCTCCTCCTCTTCTTCCTCCTCCTTCTTATTTCTCCTCTTTCCTCTCTCTCTCTCTCTCTCTCTCTCTCTCTCTCTCTCTCTCTCCCCCTCTCTCTCTCTTTTCCTCAGTCACAAGGATGCTGGGTTGGACATGTGAGAACTGGATAGTGAGTGTAATTGGGGTGAATCACATGAAATTCCTAATTAATAAATAAAAATATTATGTTGTACAAAAAAAGGAAAAAATAAATATTGACTATATCATTGGAAGTCGAGTCTACACATTAAGGGTCAAGTTAAGGCTTATGCTCCAAGGATGAAGTTCTATTACTAATGACTCTATTTATCACTGGACCTTAGAACTATAATATATTCATTCTTTCAATGCATTTAATTTTTCATTGGATTTAAATTACTTCCTATTTGTATAAAACATCATAACATTTGTATTCTTATTAAAGTCAAATATGGATTTACAACCTCTATAATACAAGAACTGCTAATCTTATTTGTCTCTATTAAAGTTATTATGTAGATTTTTCTGATAAGTGTAACAACATAACTAATATTAGTAGATGTAGTTTAGAGCTCTGTTCTTGGTTGCTTACTATACCATGCAATAGTTTCACTTTTCTAGCATTTTAACTTACTTGCTTATAATACAATAATACTTATAATACTCATGTATCAAAGAATGATTACATTTATGTACAAAATCTCAAATTCAACCTGCTCTGGATATCCTGTTACTAAAAAACAATTAAGAAGAGTGAGCTGTCAGAACATGGTCCATGAATGAAGCTGTGTGAAGAAATTCCTTACACCTTGTGAGAAAATTCCAAGTAAACAAGAAATGAATTTTATAAACTCTGTTCATCCATAACATGATTTGTCCTTGCAATATGCTTTCATATCCAATTGTATCAAATAAGAGTGAGTTTATTTCAGATTATCCATTACACACAGCTGGTTACTGTTATTTATTTAAGTACCTCTTTGGAAAAAAGCACTTGTGTGTTTGTGTGGAGGGGTGTTCGCTATGTGTGGCTTGTCCTTTTTAATATATCTATGTATCTCTATCTCTATCTCCCTCTATCTCTATTTCTATCTCTATCTCTATTTCTATCTCTCTATCTCTCTATCTCTCTATCTCTCTATCTATCTATCTATCTATCTATCTATCTATCTATCTATCTATCTCTATCTCTATCTCCATCTCTATCTGTATCTGGGTTGTCCTTCTCAATCCTCAGGGAAAAAATATCTGATTCTATAAATTAATTTTGTTGTTGCATGAGACTTTCATCTGACTCATTATTATGCTCCATCTCCCAAGTTCCATTGTCATTACAGATTTATAAATATACCATAACTCTATTAGAACTTTAAGTGTATTCAGACATATATTACAGAGTATTCTCTCTCTGATTTCATAATACATTTCTGCCAAGAAAACAGTTGAAATTATCAGAATAGCACCATGTAGGCAAAATTATCAGAGGTAAAATAAATAGAGATAAAGTCACCGTTCTTACCCTATCTTTGTGCAATATTTGTTATATTGCTCTTTTTAGTGCAACTGTGTCCTGATAGCCTTCTGTTTGTTTGTCTTGTGTATCTTTCACAAAAATACTTACTAAATCACAAAACTATTTCATACCTTTTGTAAGTATTTTTACTTCTTTTCATTTTACACACTTTGGAAGGTGCTAAGGCTATCACCTATAATACTACTTATTCTCTTCTAAAAGTAAAAATAATATCTAAGTCATGTTCTGTAAATGTCTCGCTTATTTCTTCAGATGAATTGAAGAGACAAGAGTTGTACCTAAGATTTATGAATACACTGATTAGGCTGACACCAGAATGTTTTATTTAATTAAAGCTAGGCTTAGGCTAGGAAGCTTCTTGCCTCAGAACAATCTAATCTTCTGTAGGCCTGAATCTTTGAAGTCTTCAGCTTCCAGTTGCTGTTTGCTAAACTAGGCCTAGAAAGTCTCAGCCTCTGAGGCTATGATTAAAGAAATTCACTCTTTCTAGTTCTTTCTAAACTCTGGTTTCCTGGTTCACCTCAGTGGCCCTAGCTCCAACTCCTCTCCAAGCTAACTAATTCAGACTGGCTTCTTTTGCCTTCTGATTGAATTGCTCTGCTTAGAAAAAGTGCCTCTGAATGCCAGGCACTGAAGTGCACTGACTGCATGAAGAAAATGTAACTGAGCAGTATTGCATAAACACACGGAATTCAACCCATTCTCTCCCTGTACGGTTTTTAAGTAGTTTTTCTTTTCTGTCTGTTGGCATGAGAATTGGGTGTTTCCTATTTCTGACTAATTCTGAAAAATCTTTCTCTGGATGATCACTTGGTCTGCCCCTCAATTTCACATTGTTGTTGGGTGTGAAGTGTGTACAAAAAGCATTTCTGTATTCTACCTAGAGCGATTAAAGTTATGTACTAAAGAGATGTCTGCATTCCAGCTGGATCATATAGTCTTTGGATATCAATCCTTGCCAGAGTAGCCATGTTGCTGGATTAAAATTACACTACAATGTTCACATCCCTTTCAATCCAGTGGTATATCTTTTCTAGGCATTCATGTTTTTGAAATAATTGAAACAAAATAATACATAGACTTATACACTAGAAGACAAATATAAAATTTAAACAGAATAAACTGTTTAAATAATAATAATAATAAATACCAGCCAGACTAAATGACTATCGAGTTTATACTCTTACCTAGAAATGAATAAATAATTTCTAAATTATTTTAAGAACTAATTATATTTTATCACTTTTATACATTTAGAAAACCATATGAATATAAGAATATACAAGATTCATGTTGTACCATATATTTTTATGGCATAATAAGAAATATCCAATACAGATAAAATATGAATATAAAGTATATCCAAATAAATACCAAATCGTCTATGTTTACTTATATGTTAATAAACTATGACCACTATGAATTTAACTTATTTTCTCAATTAGCTTTCATGTTTGAGGAATGATATTAAAAAAGAAAATGAAAATAATAATTAAAACAAGTATTTTAATTAATTTCTATATGAATTATTTTCACCTAGCTCTCAATTATCATAGATAGAGAAAGCAAGATTTTCCGTGACACAATCAAATTTATGCAATATTTTTCCACAAATCCAGCCCTATAAAGGATAACAGAGGAAAAACTCTAATGCAAGGAAGGAAATTATACCTTAGAAAAAGCAAGGACTTAATCTTATTCCAACAAACAAGAAATAAGATAGCCACACAAACATAACTACAATTCTAATAACAAAAATAACAGAAAGCAACAATCACTTTTTCTTAATATCTCTTAACATCAATGGACTCAATTCCCCAATAAAAAGACGTAGATTAACTGACTGGACACATAAACAGGACCCAACATTTTGCTGCATACAGGAAGCAAACCTCAGTAACAAAGACAGACACTACCTCAGAATAAAAAGGCTAAAAAACAATTTTCCAAGCAAATGGTCCCAAGAAACAACCTGGAGGAGTCATTCAAATATTGAATAAAATCTACTTTCCACCAAACGTTATCAAAAAAATAAGGTAGTACATTTCATACTCATCAAAGGAAAAAATCAACAAAGATGAAATCTCAATTCTGAATACCCATGCTCCAAATGCAAGGGCACCTACATTCATTCATAAAAGAAACTTTACTAAAACTCAAAGGACACATTACACCTCACACAATAATAGTGGGAAACTTCAACACCCCACTCATCAATGAACAGATCACTGAAACAGAAACTAAACAGAGACACAATGAAACTAAGTGAAATTATGAACCAATTGGATTTAGCAGATATCTATAGAATATTTCATCCAAAATCAAAAGAATATATCTTCTTCTCAGCAATTCATGGTACTATCTCCAAAATCAACTATATAACTGGTCACAAAACAAGCCTCAACAGACACAAGAAAATTGAAATAATCCCATGTATCCTTTTAAATTATCACAGACTAAGCGTGGTCTTCAATAATGATAAAATCAATGGAAAGCCCACATACAAGTGGAAACTGAACAACGTTCTACTCAATGATAACTTGGTCAGAGAAGAAATAAAAAAAGAAATTAAAGACTTTTTGGAATTTAATGAAAATGACACATCATACCAAAACTTGTGGGACACAATGAAAGCACTGCTAAGAGGAAAACTCATAGCTCTAACTGCCTACAAAAAGAAACTGGAGATAGCACACACTAGCAGATTGACAGCACACCTGAAAGCTCTAGAACAAAAAGAAGCAACTGCATCCAAGAGGCATAGATGGCAGGAAATAATCAAACTCAGGGCTGAAATCAACCAAGTAGAAAAAAAAAAGAATCAACAAAACCAGTAGCTGGTTCTTTGAAAAAATAAACAATATAGATAAACCCTTAGCCAGACTAAGATAAGCCCTTGGAAAGAGTGATCACAGGAGCATTCATGGAACTTTGTTTAGTGCCTTGCTTGTTCTTTGACTATTTTTACTTATTGTCTTTCTTGTTCCTTGACTATTTGCATCTATTGAATTGCTAGTTCCTCAACCTAGAAATGTCTTTAATACTTGCATGTAATTAAAATGCTATAAAAGCAAAAAGGAGAAGGGGGGATGGGACAAGGGGTTCCCGGGGGGGGGGTATGAGAAAAGGGGATGATATCTGAAAAGTAATTAAATAAAATATCCAATGAAATAAAAGTATTTTAATTAATTTCTATATGAATTATTTGCATCTAACTTCCAGGGAGATTTCTTTCATTTCTTCTTTTATCTCAAATTCTTGAGTTATTTGAAGCCAAACAAAGTCACCAACTTTAATTCATTAAACACACGTATTCTTTGATTCATGAGATGGTACAGAGATAAGGGTACTTGTTGTCAATATGGAGAACTTGAGTTCTAACTCTGAAATCTACAGGGCCAAGAGAACCAGCATTCACAAATTGCCCTCTATCTTCATGAAGGTGCTATGAAATGCATGAGTTTATATAAATAAACATATCACCATACACACATACACACACAAGGACACACATATAAGAATTGAAGAAAGGTTTATGAAACTAAAAAGAAAATAATACATGTCACAGGTAAAGTTACATTTCATTTGGAATCTTCTTGTCAACCTCATTCTCCATTTTCCATGTGACTGAGGGTGTTATAAAGTTAAATAAGGCTATAATGAAAGACAAAATAATGTTTTGGCAAAATATACACAATTGTTTAAGGTAAAACAATAAGTAAAAAATATTCAAGTAAAACAAAAACATATTTAAAATAGAACAGCAAAAGCAAAAATCTATTGATACTGTTTTTGTTTTTTTAAGAGATTCCTGTATCTAATGCTTGCCACAAATTTATTTCATAGCTGTTGATTACCTTGAAATTCTGATCTCCCTTCCTCCACCTCCCAAGTGCTAGCATCCCATGTGTATTTACACATTTCTAGGAGTTTGGTATAGTACGCATGCTAGAAAAATATCTTTTGATTGTTTTCAATATTTACATAATTATTTCTCTCAGTCTATTCATACCAATTTTAATGCTTTTCTTCATAGTTTGTTGTTTCAGAAATGTCTCATCAATCTATATTACTGTGGTGATTTGAATGAGATTGTCACCCATCCCAAAGGCCTATATGTCTTCATGCTTTGTTCCCAATTAATGATCTTTCAAGGAAGCATTAGGAGATGTGGTGTTGTTAAATAGGAAGTGTCACTAGGCTTGGGCTTTGAGTTTTTTAAAGCTTATGTATTATAGACCTAGTCTCTCTCTCTCTCTCTCTCTCTCTCTCTCTCTCTCTCTCTCTCTCT